>NW_025745819.1:25000-314695 GCF_021184085.1 Oncorhynchus gorbuscha
TGGGGGACGTATCAGATATTAAACTGATAAGAACAGATACTACACTTGATCTGAGCCAAAAGGCCGAGAAGCGATAACCCACAAATGGAACCCTGCAACCGCCGGGCCCCGGGGTCTCAACAGACCTCGGCGGGTTGGCAAAAGCCGGCGGTTCCTTCCTCCCTCCCTCAGTCACTCACTCACTCACGTGTTTTTTGGAAAAAGTCGCTAATGTGTCCTTAAGTCACTGTCCTGGCCCACCTCTGTCTGTCTGTCTGTCTGTCTGTCTGTCTGTCTGTCGGTCGGTCAATTTCTCTTGAAACAAGATAGCGGGCTCTGTAAGAAGCAAAGCCCCTCCAAAAATACGTTGAACTCGTAAGTGTTCCTCTCCACGGAAGTCTTTAGTAAAAGGCGAAAGGCTTGTGCGTAATGAAGAGAAACCAGAATCGTGTGGAAGTCAGAGGCGGGGGCCCGAGACACACTCTGTGCACTCTAGGCCGGGTACCCGCGGGTGCTCCCGGAACCCACTCTTCCAAGTTTTCGAGGGCTGCTGTGGATAAAAAGAACGACACAGAGACACACACAGAGGCACAGACAGAGAGAGAAACACACACACACACACACCACACACACACACACACACACACACACACACACACACACACACACACACACAATCCTGGCCCAATTTTTTTTTTTTTTTTTTTTTTTTTTTTTTTTTTTTAACAAAAATGGCGGGAAACGGGGACCACATTGAAGAGCGCTTCGCCTTTCTTCAGTTTGAATGTTTCTTTCCTTCTTCTGCTAGCTAGCTAGCTAGCTTTTCTTCTGCTAGCTAGCTAGCTGTTTACATAGCAATTTTCCTTGACAACGGCAGAAAAGTGTTGCACCGTTCCCGGAGGTACTGCAATACCGGGTCGATGCGTGGAGCGGACGGAGCAAGCCCCATTTCCGACTCCCTGTTCGAAAAATCCATTTAATATGTAGTCCCCCGATGGGGACGTATCAGATATTAAACTGATAAGAACAGATACTACACTTGATCTGAGCCAAAAGGCCGAGAAGCGATAACCCACAAATGGAACCCTGCAACCGCCGGGCCCCCGGGGGTCTCAACAGACCTCGGCGGGTTGGCAAAAGCCGGCGGTTCCTTCCTCCCTCCCTCAGTCACTCACTCACTCACGTGTTTTTTGGAAAAAGTCGCTAATGTGTCCTTAAGTCACTGTCCTGGCCCACTGTCTGTCTGTCTGTCTGTCTGTCTGTCTGTCTGTCTGTCGGTCGGTCAATTTCTCTTGAAACAAGATAGCGGGCTCTGTAAGAAGCAAAGCCCCTCCAAAAATACGTTGAACTCGTAAGTGTTCCTCTCCACGGAAGTCTTTAGTAAAAGGCGAAAGGCTTGTGCGTAATGAAGAGAAACCAGAATCGTGTGGAAGTCAGAGGCGGGGGCCCGAGACACACTCTGTGCACTCTAGGCCGGGTACCCGCGGGTGCTCCCGGAACCCACTCTTCCAAGTTTTCGAGGGCTGCTGTGGATAAAAAGAACGACACAGAGACACACACAGAGGCACAGACAGAGAGAGAAACACACACACACACACACACACACACACACACACACACACACACACACACACACACACACACACACACACACACACACACACCACACACACACAATCCTGGCCCAATTTTTTTTTTTTTTTTTTTTTTTTTTTTTTTTAACAAAAATGGCGGGAAACGGGGACCACATTGAAGAGCGCTTCGCCTTTCTTCAGTTTGAATGTTTCTTTCCTTCTTCTGCTAGCTAGCTAGCTAGCTTTTCTTCTGCTAGCTAGCTAGCTGTTTACATAGCAATTTTCCTTGACAACGGCAGAAAAGTGTTGCACCGTTCCCGGAGGTACTGCAATACCGGGTCGATGCGTGGAGCGGACGGAGCAAGCCCCATTTCCGACTCCCTGTTCGAAAAATCCATTTAATATGTAGTCCCCCGATGGGGGACGTATCAGATATTAAACTGATAAGAACAGATACTACACTTGATCTGAGCCAAAAGGCCGAGAAGCGATAACCCACAAATGGAACCCTGCAACCGCCGGGCCCCGGGGTCTCAACAGACCTCGGCGGGTTGGCAAAAGCCGGCGGTTCCTTCCTCCCTCCCTCAGTCACTCACTCACTCACGTGTTTTTTGGAAAAAGTCGCTAATGTGTCCTTAAGTCACTGTCCTGGCCCACCTCTGTCTGTCTGTCTGTCTGTCTGTCTGTCTGTCGGTCGGTCAATTTCTCTTGAAACAAGATAGCGGGCTCTGTAAGAAGCAAAGCCCCTCCAAAAATACGTTGAACTCGTAAGTGTTCCTCTCCACGGAAGTCTTTAGTAAAAGGCGAAAGGCTTGTGCGTAATGAAGAGAAACCAGAATCGTGTGGAAGTCAGAGGCGGGGGCCCGAGACACACTCTGTGCACTCTAGGCCGGGTACCCGCGGGTGCTCCCGGAACCCACTCTTCCAAGTTTTCGAGGGCTGCTGTGGATAAAAAGAACGACACAGAGACACACACAGAGGCACAGACAGAGAGAAACACACACACACACACACACACACACACACACACACACACACACACAACACACACACACACACACACACACACACACACACACACACACACACACAATCCTGGCCCAATTTTTTTTTTTTTTTTTTTTTTTTTTTTTTTTTTTTTTAACAAAAATGGCGGGAAACGGGGGACCACATTGAAGAGCGCTTCGCCTTTCTTCAGTTTGAATGTTTCTTTCCTTCTTCTGCTAGCTAGCTAGCTAGCTTTTCTTCTGCTAGCTAGCTAGCTGTTTACATAGCAATTTTCCTTGACAACGGCAGAAAAGTGTTGCACCGTTCCCGGAGGTACTGCAATACCGGGTCGATGCGTGGAGCGGACGGAGCAAGCCCCATTTCCGACTCCCTGTTCGAAAAATCCATTTAATATGTAGTCCCCCGATGGGGGACGTATCAGATATTAAACTGATAAGAACAGATACTACACTTGATCTGAGCCAAAAGGCCGAGAAGCGATAACCCACAAATGGAACCCTGCAACCGCCGGGCCCCGGGGTCTCAACAGACCTCGGCGGGTTGGCAAAAGCCGGCGGTTCCTTCCTCCCTCCCTCAGTCACTCACTCACTCACGTGTTTTTTGGAAAAAGTCGCTAATGTGTCCTTAAGTCACTGTCCTGGCCCACCTCTGTCTGTCTGTCTGTCTGTCTGTCTGTCGGTCGGTCGGTCGGTCAATTTCTCTTGAAACAAGATAGCGGGCTCTGTAAGAAGCAAAGCCCCTCCAAAAATACGTTGAACTCGTAAGTGTTCCTCTCCACGGAAGTCTTTAGTAAAAGGCGAAAGGCTTGTGCGTAATGAAGAGAAACCAGAATCGTGTGGAAGTCAGAGGCGGGGGCCCGAGACACACTCTGTGCACTCTAGGCCGGGTACCCGCGGGTGCTCCCGGAACCCACTCTTCCAAGTTTTCGAGGGCTGCTGTGGATAAAAAGAACGACACAGAGACACACACAGAGGCACAGACAGAGAGAGACACACACACACACACACACACACACACACACACACACACACACACACACACACACACACACACACACACACACAATCCTGGCCCAATTTTTTTTTTTTTTTTTTTTTTTTTTTTTTTTTTAACAAAAATGGCGGGAAACGGGGACCACATTGAAGAGCGCTTCGCCTTTCTTCAGTTTGAATGTTTCTTTCCTTCTTCTGCTAGCTAGCTAGCTAGCTTTTCTTCTGCTAGCTAGCTAGCTGTTTACATAGCAATTTTCCTTGACAACGGCAGAAAAGTGTTGCACCGTTCCCGGAGGTACTGCAATACCGGGTCGATGCGTGGAGCGGACGGAGCAAGCCCCATTTCCGACTCCCTGTTCGAAAAATCCATTTAATATGTAGTCCCCCGATGGGGGACGTATCAGATATTAAACTGATAAGAACAGATACTACACTTGATCTGAGCCAAAAGGCCGAGAAGCGATAACCCACAAATGGAACCCTGCAACCGCCGGGCCCCCGGGGGTCTCAACAGACCTCGGCGGGTTGGCAAAAGCCGGCGGTTCCTTCCTCCCTCCCTCAGTCACTCACTCACTCACGTGTTTTTTGGAAAAAGTCGCTAATGTGTCCTTAAGTCACTGTCCTGGCCCACGTCTGTCTGTCTGTCTGTCTGTCTGTCTGTCTGTCTGTCGGTCGGTCAATTTCTCTTGAAACAAGATAGCGGGCTCTGTAAGAAGCAAAGCCCCTCCAAAAATACGTTGAACTCGTAAGTGTTCCTCTCCACGGAAGTCTTTAGTAAAAGGCGAAAGGCTTGTGCGTAATGAAGAGAAACCAGAATCGTGTGGAAGTCAGAGGCGGGGGCCCGAGACACACTCTGTGCACTCTAGGCCGGGTACCCGCGGGTGCTCCCGGAACCCACTCTTCCAAGTTTTCGAGGGCTGCTGTGGATAAAAAGAACGACACAGAGACACACACAGAGGCACAGACAGAGAGAGAAACACACACACACACACACACACACACACACACACACACACACACACACACACACACACACACACACACACACACACACACACCACACACACACAATCCTGGCCCAATTTTTTTTTTTTTTTTTTTTTTTTTTTTTTTTTTTTTTTTAACAAAAATGGCGGGAAACGGGGGACCACATTGAAGAGCGCTTCGCCTTTCTTCAGTTTGAATGTTTCTTTCCTTCTTCTGCTAGCTAGCTAGCTAGCTTTTCTTCTGCTAGCTAGCTAGCTGTTTACATAGCAATTTTCCTTGACAACGGCAGAAAAGTGTTGCACCGTTCCCGGAGGTACTGCAATACCGGGTCGATGCGTGGAGCGGACGGAGCAAGCCCCATTTCCGACTCCCTGTTCGAAAAATCCATTTAATATGTAGTCCCCCGATGGGGGACGTATCAGATATTAAACTGATAAGAACAGATACTACACTTGATCTGAGCCAAAAGGCCGAGAAGCGATAACCCACAAATGGAACCCTGCAACCGCCGGGCCCCCGGGGTCTCAACAGACCTCGGCGGGTTGGCAAAAGCCGGCGGTTCCTTCCTCCCTCCCTCAGTCACTCACTCACTCACGTGTTTTTTGGAAAAAGTCGCTAATGTGTCCTTAAGTCACTGTCCTGGCCCACTGTCTGTCTGTCTGTCTGTCTGTCTGTCTGTCTGTCTGTCGGTCGGTCAATTTCTCTTGAAACAAGATAGCGGGCTCTGTAAGAAGCAAAGCCCCTCCAAAAATACGTTGAACTCGTAAGTGTTCCTCTCCACGGAAGTCTTTAGTAAAAGGCGAAAGGCTTGTGCGTAATGAAGAGAAACCAGAATCGTGTGGAAGTCAGAGGCGGGGGCCCGAGACACACTCTGTGCACTCTAGGCCGGGTACCCGCGGGTGCTCCCGGAACCCACTCTTCCAAGTTTTCGAGGGCTGCTGTGGATAAAAAGAACGACACAGAGACACACACAGAGGCACAGACAGAGAGAGAACACACACACACACACACACACACACACACACACACACACACACACACACACACACACACACACACACACACACACACACACACACACACCACACACACACAATCCTGGCCCAATTTTTTTTTTTTTTTTTTTTTTTTTTTTTTTAACAAAAATGGCGGGAAACGGGGGACCACATTGAAGAGCGCTTCGCCTTTCTTCAGTTTGAATGTTTCTTTCCTTCTTCTGCTAGCTAGCTAGCTAGCTTTTCTTCTGCTAGCTAGCTAGCTGTTTACATAGCAATTTTCCTTGACAACGGCAGAAAAGTGTTGCACCGTTCCCGGAGGTACTGCAATACCGGGTCGATGCGTGGAGCGGACGGAGCAAGCCCCATTTCCGACTCCCTGTTCGAAAAATCCATTTAATATGTAGTCCCCCGATGGGGGACGTATCAGATATTAAACTGATAAGAACAGATACTACACTTGATCTGAGCCAAAAGGCCGAGAAGCGATAACCCACAAATGGAACCCTGCAACCGCCGGGCCCCGGGGGTCTCAACAGACCTCGGCGGGTTGGCAAAAGCCGGCGGTTCCTTCCTCCCTCCCTCAGTCACTCACTCACTCACGTGTTTTTTGGAAAAAGTCGCTAATGTGTCCTTAAGTCACTGTCCTGGCCCACCTCTGTCTGTCTGTCTGTCTGTCTGTCTGTCTGTCTGTCGGTCGGTCAATTTCTCTTGAAACAAGATAGCGGGCTCTGTAAGAAGCAAAGCCCCTCCAAAAATACGTTGAACTCGTAAGTGTTCCTCTCCACGGAAGTCTTTAGTAAAAGGCGAAAGGCTTGTGCGTAATGAAGAGAAACCAGAATCGTGTGGAAGTCAGAGGCGGGGGCCCGAGACACACTCTGTGCACTCTAGGCCGGGTACCCGCGGGTGCTCCCGGAACCCACTCTTCCAAGTTTTCGAGGGCTGCTGTGGATAAAAAGAACGACACAGAGACACACACAGAGGCACAGACAGAGAGAGAGAACACACACACACACACACACACACACACACACACACACACACACACACACACACACACACACACACACACACACACACACACACACACACACACACAATCCTTTTTTTTTTTTTTTTTTTTTTTTTTTTTTTTTTTTTTTTTAACAAAAATGGCGGGAAACGGGGACCACATTGAAGAGCGCTTCGCCTTTCTTCAGTTTGAATGTTTCTTTCCTTCTTCTGCTAGCTAGCTAGCTAGCTTTTCTTCTGCTAGCTAGCTAGCTGTTTACATAGCAATTTTCCTTGACAACGGCAGAAAAGTGTTGCACCGTTCCCGGAGGTACTGCAATACCGGGTCGATGCGTGGAGCGGACGGAGCAAGCCCCATTTCCGACTCCCTGTTCGAAAAATCCATTTAATATGTAGTCCCCCGATGGGGGACGTATCAGATATTAAACTGATAAGAACAGATACTACACTTGATCTGAGCCAAAAGGCCGAGAAGCGATAACCCACAAATGGAACCCTGCAACCGCCGGGCCCCCGGGGGTCTCAACAGACCTCGGCGGGTTGGCAAAAGCCGGCGGTTCCTTCCTCCCTCCCTCCCTCCCTCAGTCACTCACTCACTCACTCACGTGTTTTTTGGAAAAAGTCGCTAATGTGTCCTTAAGTCACTGTCCTGGCCCACCTCTGTCTGTCTGTCTGTCTGTCTGTCTGTCTGTCGGTCGGTCAATTTCTCTTGAAACAAGATAGCGGGCTCTGTAAGAAGCAAAGCCCCTCCAAAAATACGTTGAACTCGTAAGTGTTCCTCTCCACGGAAGTCTTTAGTAAAAGGCGAAAGGCTTGTGCGTAATGAAGAGAAACCAGAATCGTGTGGAAGTCAGAGGCGGGGGCCCGAGACACACTCTGTGCACTCTAGGCCGGGTACCCGCGGTGCTCCCGGAACCCACTCTTCCAAGTTTTCGAGGGCTGCTGTGGATAAAAAGAACGACACAGAGACACACACAGAGGCACAGACAGAGAGAGAAACACACACACACACACACACACACACACACACACACACACACACACACAATCCTGGCCCAATTTTTTTTTTTTTTTTTTTTTTTTTTTTTTAACAAAAATGGCGGGAAACGGGGGACCACATTGAAGAGCGCTTCGCCTTTCTTCAGTTTGAATGTTTCTTTCCTTCTTTCTTCTGCTAGCTAGCTAGCTAGCTTTTCTTCTGCTAGCTAGCTAGCTGTTTACATAGCAATTTTCCTTGACAACGGCAGAAAAGTGTTGCACCGTTCCCGGAGGTACTGCAATACCGGGTCGATGCGTGGAGCGGACGGAGCAAGCCCCATTTCCGACTCCCTGTTCGAAAAATCCATTTAATATGTAGTCCCCCGATGGGGGACGTATCAGATATTAAACTGATAAGAACAGATACTACACTTGATCTGAGCCAAAAGGCCGAGAAGCGATAACCCACAAATGGAACCCTGCAACCGCCGGGCCCCGGGGTCTCAACAGACCTCGGCGGGTTGGCAAAAGCCGGCGGTTCCTTCCTCCCTCCCTCAGTCACTCACTCACTCACGTGTTTTTTGGAAAAAGTCGCTAATGTGTCCTTAAGTCACTGTCCTGGCCCACCTCTGTCTGTCTGTCTGTCTGTCTGTCTGTCTGTCTGTCGGTCGGTCAATTTCT
This sequence comes from Oncorhynchus gorbuscha, assembly GCF_021184085.1. NCBI lineage: Eukaryota > Metazoa > Chordata > Actinopteri > Salmoniformes > Salmonidae > Oncorhynchus > Oncorhynchus gorbuscha. The sequence continues at coordinate 33,206 of NW_025745819.1, forward strand.
CTTGAAACAAGATAGCGGGCTCTGTAAGAAGCAAAGCCCCTCCAAAAATACGTTGAACTCGTAAGTGTTCCTCTCCACGGAAGTCTTTAGTAAAAGGCGAAAGGCTTGTGCGTAATGAAGAGAAACCAGAATCGTGTGGAAGTCAGAGGCGGGGGCCCGAGACACACTCTGTGCACTCTAGGCCGGGTACCCGCGGGTGCTCCCGGAACCCACTCTTCCAAGTTTTCGAGGGCTGCTGTGGATAAAAAGAACGACACAGAGACACACACAGAGGCACAGACAGAGAGACAACACAACACACACACACACACACACACACACACACACACACACACACACACACACACACACACACACACACACACACACACACACACACACACACAATCCTGGCCCAATTTTTTTTTTTTTTTTTTTTTTTTTTTTTTTTTTAACAAAAATGGCGGGAAACGGGGACCACATTGAAGAGCGCTTCGCCTTTCTTCAGTTTGAATGTTTCTTTCCTTCTTCTGCTAGCTAGCTAGCTAGCTTTTCTTCTGCTAGCTAGCTAGCTGTTTACATAGCAATTTTCCTTGACAACGGCAGAAAAGTGTTGCACCGTTCCCGGAGGTACTGCAATACCGGGTCGATGCGTGGAGCGGACGGAGCAAGCCCCATTTCCGACTCCCTGTTCGAAAAATCCATTTAATATGTAGTCCCCCGATGGGGGACGTATCAGATATTAAACTGATAAGAACAGATACTACACTTGATCTGAGCCAAAAGGCCGAGAAGCGATAACCCACAAATGGAACCCTGCAACCGCCGGGCCCCGGGGGTCTCAACAGACCTCGGCGGGTTGGCAAAAGCCGGCGGTTCCTTCCTCCCTCCCTCAGTCACTCACTCACTCACGTGTTTTTTGGAAAAAGTCGCTAATGTGTCCTTAAGTCACTGTCCTGGCCCTGTCTGTCTGTCTGTCTGTCTGTCTGTCTGTCTGTCTGTCGGTCGGTCAATTTCTCTTGAAACAAGATAGCGGGCTCTGTAAGAAGCAAAGCCCCTCCAAAAATACGTTGAACTCGTAAGTGTTCCTCTCCACGGAAGTCTTTAGTAAAAGGCGAAAGGCTTGTGCGTAATGAAGAGAAACCAGAATCGTGTGGAAGTCAGAGGCGGGGGCCCGAGACACACTCTGTGCACTCTAGGCCGGGTACCCGCGGGTGCTCCCGGAACCCACTCTTCCAAGTTTTCGAGGGCTGCTGTGGATAAAAAGAACGACACAGAGACACACACAGAGGCACAGACAGAGAGAGAAACACACACACACACACACACACACACACACACACACACACACACACACACACACACACACACACACACACACACACACACACACACACACAATCCTGGCCCAATTTTTTTTTTTTTTTTTTTTTTTTTTTTTTTAACAAAAATGGCGGGAAACGGGGGACCACATTGAAGAGCGCTTCGCCTTTCTTCAGTTTGAATGTTTCTTTCCTTCTTCTGCTAGCTAGCTAGCTAGCTTTTCTTCTGCTAGCTAGCTAGCTGTTTACATAGCAATTTTCCTTGACAACGGCAGAAAAGTGTTGCACCGTTCCCGGAGGTACTGCAATACCGGGTCGATGCGTGGAGCGGACGGAGCAAGCCCCATTTCCGACTCCCTGTTCGAAAAATCCATTTAATATGTAGTCCCCCGATGGGGGACGTATCAGATATTAAACTGATAAGAACAGATACTACACTTGATCTGAGCCAAAAGGCCGAGAAGCGATAACCCACAAATGGAACCCTGCAACCGCCGGGCCCCGGGGTCTCAACAGACCTCGGCGGGTTGGCAAAAGCCGGCGGTTCCTTCCTCCCTCCCCCTCAGTCACTCACTCACTCACGTGTTTTTGGAAAAAGTCGCTAATGTGTCCTTAAGTCACTGTCCTGGCCCTGTCTGTCTGTCTGTCTGTCCTGTCTGTCTGTCTGTCTGTCTGTCTGTCTGTCTGTCGGTCGGTCAATTTCTCTTGAAACAAGATAGCGGGCTCTGTAAGAAGCAAAGCCCCTCCAAAAATACGTTGAACTCGTAAGTGTTCCTCTCCACGGAAGTCTTTAGTAAAAGGCGAAAGGCTTGTGCGTAATGAAGAGAAACCAGAATCGTGTGGAAGTCAGAGGCGGGGGCCCGAGACACACTCTGTGCACTCTAGGCCGGGTACCCGCGGGTGCTCCCGGAACCCACTCTTCCAAGTTTTCGAGGGCTGCTGTGGATAAAAAGAACGACACAGAGACACACACAGAGGCACAGACAGAGAGACACACAACACACACACACACACACACACACACACACACACACACACACACACCACACACACACAATCCTGGCCCAATTTTTTTTTTTTTTTTTTTTTTTTTTTTTTTTAACAAAAATGGCGGGAAACGGGGGACCACATTGAAGAGCGCTTCGCCTTTCTTCAGTTTGAATGTTTCTTTCCTTCTTTCTGCTAGCTAGCTAGCTAGCTTTTCTTCTGCTAGCTAGCTAGCTGTTTACATAGCAATTTTCCTTGACAACGGCAGAAAAGTGTTGCACCGTTCCCGGAGGTACTGCAATACCGGGTCGATGCGTGGAGCGGACGGAGCAAGCCCCATTTCCGACTCCCTGTTCGAAAAATCCATTTAATATGTAGTCCCCCGATGGGGGACGTATCAGATATTAAACTGATAAGAACAGATACTACACTTGATCTGAGCCAAAAGGCCGAGAAGCGATAACCCACAAATGGAACCCTGCAACCGCCGGGCCCCCGGGGGTCTCAACAGACCTCGGCGGGTTGGCAAAAGCCGGCGGTTCCTTCCTCCCTCCCTCAGTCACTCACTCACTCACGTGTTTTTTGGAAAAAGTCGCTAATGTGTCCTTAAGTCACTGTCCTGGCCCACCTCTGTCTGTCTGTCTGTCTGTCTGTCTGTCTGTCGGTCGGTCAATTTCTCTTGAAACAAGATAGCGGGCTCTGTAAGAAGCAAAGCCCCTCCAAAAATACGTTGAACTCGTAAGTGTTCCTCTCCACGGAAGTCTTTAGTAAAAGGCGAAAGGCTTGTGCGTAATGAAGAGAAACCAGAATCGTGTGGAAGTCAGAGGCGGGGGCCCGAGACACACTCTGTGCACTCTAGGCCGGGTACCCGCGGGTGCTCCCGGAACCCACTCTTCCAAGTTTTCGAGGGCTGCTGTGGATAAAAAGAACGACACAGAGACACACACAGAGGCACACACAGAGGCACACACAGACACACACACACACACACACACACACACACACACACACACACACACACACACACACACACACACACACACAATCCTGGCCCAATTTTTTTTTTTTTTTTTTTTTTTTTTTTTTTTAACAAAAATGGCGGGAAACGGGGGACCACATTGAAGAGCGCTTCGCCTTTCTTCAGTTTGAATGTTTCTTTCCTTCTTCTGCTAGCTAGCTAGCTAGCTTTTCTTCTGCTAGCTAGCTAGCTGTTTACATAGCAATTTTCCTTGACAACGGCAGAAAAGTGTTGCACCGTTCCCGGAGGTACTGCAATACCGGGTCGATGCGTGGAGCGGACGGAGCAAGCCCCATTTCCGACTCCCTGTTCGAAAAATCCATTTAATATGTAGTCCCCCGATGGGGGACGTATCAGATATTAAACTGATAAGAACAGATACTACACTTGATCTGAGCCAAAAGGCCGAGAAGCGATAACCCACAAATGGAACCCTGCAACCGCCGGGCCCCCGGGGGTCTCAACAGACCTCGGCGGGTTGGCAAAAGCCGGCGGTTCCTTCCTCCCTCCCTCAGTCACTCACTCACTCACGTGTTTTTTGGAAAAAGTCGCTAATGTGTCCTTAAGTCACTGTCCTGGCCCACCTCTGTCTGTCTGTCTGTCTGTCTGTCTGTCTGTCGGTCGGTCAATTTCTCTTGAAACAAGATAGCGGGCTCTGTAAGAAGCAAAGCCCCTCCAAAAATACGTTGAACTCGTAAGTGTTCCTCTCCACGGAAGTCTTTAGTAAAAGGCGAAAGGCTTGTGCGTAATGAAGAGAAACCAGAATCGTGTGGAAGTCAGAGGCGGGGGCCCGAGACACACTCTGTGCACTCTAGGCCGGGTACCCGCGGGTGCTCCCGGAACCCACTCTTCCAAGTTTTCGAGGGCTGCTGTGGATAAAAAGAACGACACAGAGACACACACAGAGGCACAGACAGAGAGAGAAACACACACACACACACCACACACCACACACACACACACACACACAATCCTGGCCCAATTTTTTTTTTTTTTTTTTTTTTTTTTTTTTTTTAACAAAAATGGCGGGAAACGGGGGACCACATTGAAGAGCGCTTCGCCTTTCTTCAGTTTGAATGTTTCTTTCCTTCTCTCTAGCTAGCTAGCTAGCTAGCTTTTCTTCTGCTAGCTAGCTAGCTGTTTACATAGCAATTTTCCTTGACAACGGCAGAAAAGTGTTGCACCGTTCCCGGAGGTACTGCAATACCGGGTCGATGCGTGGAGCGGACGGAGCAAGCCCCATTTCCGACTCCCTGTTCGAAAAATCCATTTAATATGTAGTCCCCCGATGGGGGACGTATCAGATATTAAACTGATAAGAACAGATACTACACTTGATCTGAGCCAAAAGGCCGAGAAGCGATAACCCACAAATGGAACCCTGCAACCGCCGGGCCCCGGGGTCTCAACAGACCTCGGCGGGTTGGCAAAAGCCGGCGGTTCCTTCCTCCCTCCCTCAGTCACTCACTCACTCACGTGTTTTTGGAAAAAGTCGCTAATGTGTCCTTAAGTCACTGTCCTGGCCCACCTGTCTGTCTGTCTGTCTGTCTGTCTGTCTGTCTGTCGGTCGGTCAATTTCTCTTGAAACAAGATAGCGGGCTCTGTAAGAAGCAAAGCCCCTCCAAAAATACGTTGAACTCGTAAGTGTTCCTCTCCACGGAAGTCTTTAGTAAAAGGCGAAAGGCTTGTGCGTAATGAAGAGAAACCAGAATCGTGTGGAAGTCAGAGGCGGGGGCCCGAGACACACTCTGTGCACTCTAGGCCGGGTACCCGCGGGTGCTCCCGGAACCCACTCTTCCAAGTTTTCGAGGGCTGCTGTGGATAAAAAGAACGACACAGAGACACACACAGAGGCACAGACAGAGAGACAACACACACACACACACACACACACACACACACACACACACACACACAATCCTGGCAATTTTTTTTTTTTTTTTTTTTTTTTTTTTTTTTTTTTTTAACAAAAATGGCGGGAAACGGGGGACCACATTGAAGAGCGCTTCGCCTTTCTTCAGTTTGAATGTTTCTTTCCTTCTTCTGCTAGCTAGCTAGCTAGCTTTTCTTCTGCTAGCTAGCTAGCTGTTTACATAGCAATTTTCCTTGACAACGGCAGAAAAGTGTTGCACCGTTCCCGGAGGTACTGCAATACCGGGTCGATGCGTGGAGCGGACGGAGCAAGCCCCATTTCCGACTCCCTGTTTGAAAAATCCATTTAATATGTAGTCCCCCGATGGGGGACGTATCAGATATTAAACTGATAAGAACAGATACTACACTTGATCTGAGCCAAAAGGCCGAGAAGCGATAACCCACAAATGGAACCCTGCAACCGCCGGGCCCCGGGGTCTCAACAGACCTCGGCGGGTTGGCAAAAGCCGGCGGTTCCTTCCTCCCTCCCTCAGTCACTCACTCACTCACGTGTTTTTGGAAAAAGTCGCTAATGTGTCCTTAAGTCACTGTCCTGGCCCACTGTCTGTCTGTCTGTCTGTCTGTCTGTCTGTCTGTCTGTCGGTCGGTCAATTTCTCTTGAAACAAGATAGCGGGCTCTGTAAGAAGCAAAGCCCCTCCAAAAATACGTTGAACTCGTAAGTGTTCCTCTCCACGGAAGTCTTTAGTAAAAGGCGAAAGGCTTGTGCGTAATGAAGAGAAACCAGAATCGTGTGGAAGTCAGAGGCGGGGGCCCGAGACACACTCTGTGCACTCTAGGCCGGGTACCCGCGGGTGCTCCCGGAACCCACTCTTCCAAGTTTTCGAGGGCTGCTGTGGATAAAAAGAACGACACAGAGACACACACAGAGGCACAGACAGAGAGAGAAACACACACACACACACCACACACCACACACACACACACACACACAATCCTGGCCCAATTTTTTTTTTTTTTTTTTTTTTTTTTTTTTTTTTTAACAAAAATGGCGGGAAACGGGGACCACATTGAAGAGCGCTTCGCCTTTCTTCAGTTTGAATGTTTCTTTCCTTCTTCTGCTAGCTAGCTAGCTAGCTTTTCTTCTGCTAGCTAGCTAGCTGTTTACATAGCAATTTTCCTTGACAACGGCAGAAAAGTGTTGCACCGTTCCCGGAGGTACTGCAATACCGGGTCGATGCGTGGAGCGGACGGAGCAAGCCCCATTTCCGACTCCCTGTTCGAAAAATCCATTTAATATGTAGTCCCCCGATGGGGGACGTATCAGATATTAAACTGATAAGAACAGATACTACACTTGATCTGAGCCAAAAGGCCGAGAAGCGATAACCCACAAATGGAACCCTGCAACCGCCGGGCCCCCGGGGGTCTCAACAGACCTCGGCGGGTTGGCAAAAGCCGGCGGTTCCTTCCTCCCTCCCTCCCTCCCTCAGTCACTCACTCACTCACGTGTTTTTTGGAAAAAGTCGCTAATGTGTCCTTAAGTCACTGTCCTGGCCCACCTCTGTCTGTCTGTCTGTCTGTCTGTCTGTCTGTCGGTCGGTCAATTTCTCTTGAAACAAGATAGCGGGCTCTGTAAGAAGCAAAGCCCCTCCAAAAATACGTTGAACTCGTAAGTGTTCCTCTCCACGGAAGTCTTTAGTAAAAGGCGAAAGGCTTGTGCGTAATGAAGAGAAACCAGAATCGTGTGGAAGTCAGAGGCGGGGGCCCGAGACACACTCTGTGCACTCTAGGCCGGGTACCCGCGGGTGCTCCCGGAACCCACTCTTCCAAGTTTTCGAGGGCTGCTGTGGATAAAAAGAACGACACAGAGACACACACAGAGGCACAGACAGAGAGAGAAACACACACACACACACCACACACCACACACACACACACACACACAATCCTGGCCCATTTTTTTTTTTTTTTTTTTTTTTAACAAAAATGGCGGGAAACGGGGGACCACATTGAAGAGCGCTTCGCCTTTCTTCAGTTTGAATGTTTCTTTCCTTCTTCTGCTAGCTAGCTAGCTAGCTTTTCTTCTGCTAGCTAGCTAGCTAGCTAGCTTTTCTTCTGCTAGCTAGCTAGCTGTTTACATAGCAATTTTCCTTGACAACGGCAGAAAAGTGTTGCACCGTTCCCGGAGGTACTGCAATACCGGGTCGATGCGTGGAGCGGACGGAGCAAGCCCCATTTCCGACTCCCTGTTCGAAAAATCCATTTAATATGTAGTCCCCCGATGGGGGACGTATCAGATATTAAACTGATAAGAACAGATACTACACTTGATCTGAGCCAAAAGGCCGAGAAGCGATAACCCACAAATGGAACCCTGCAACCGCCCGGGCCCCGGGGTCTCAACAGACCTCGGCGGGTTGGCAAAAGCCGGCGGTTCCTTCCTCCCTCCCTCAGTCACTCACTCACTCACGTGTTTTTTGGAAAAAGTCGCTAATGTGTCCTTAAGTCACTGTCCTGGCCCACCTCTGTCTGTCTGTCTGTCTGTCTGTCTGTCTGTCGGTCGGTCAATTTCTCTTGAAACAAGATAGCGGGCTCTGTAAGAAGCAAAGCCCCTCCAAAAATACGTTGAACTCGTAAGTGTTCCTCTCCACGGAAGTCTTTAGTAAAAGGCGAAAGGCTTGTGCGTAATGAAGAGAAACCAGAATCGTGTGGAAGTCAGAGGCGGGGGCCCGAGACACACTCTGTGCACTCTAGGCCGGGTACCCGCGGGTGCTCCCGGAACCCACTCTTCCAAGTTTTCGAGGGCTGCTGTGGATAAAAAGAACGACACAGAGACACACACAGAGGCACAGACAGAGAGAGAAACACACACACACACACACACACACACACACACACACACACACACACACACACACACACACACACACACACACACACACACACACACACACACAATCCTGGCCCAATTTTTTTTTTTTTTTTTTTTTTTTTTTTTTTTTTTTTTTTTAACAAAAATGGCGGGAAACGGGGGACCACATTGAAGAGCGCTTCGCCTTTCTTCAGTTTGAATGTTTCTTTCCTTCTTCTGCTAGCTAGCTAGCTAGCTAGCTTTTCTTCTGCTAGCTAGCTAGCTGTTTACATAGCAATTTTCCTTGACAACGGCAGAAAAGTGTTGCACCGTTCCCGGAGGTACTGCAATACCGGGTCGATGCGTGGAGCGGACGGAGCAAGCCCCATTTCCGACTCCCTGTTCGAAAAATCCATTTAATATGTAGTCCCCCGATGGGGGACGTATCAGATATTAAACTGATAAGAACAGATACTACACTTGATCTGAGCCAAAAGGCCGAGAAGCGATAACCCACAAATGGAACCCTGCAACCGCCGGGCCCCCGGGGGTCTCAACAGACCTCGGCGGGTTGGCAAAAGCCGGCGGTTCCTTCCTCCCTCCCTCAGTCACTCACTCACTCACGTGTTTTTTGGAAAAGTCGCTAATGTGTCCTTAAGTCACTGTCCTGGCCCACCTCTGTCTGTCTGTCTGTCTGTCTGTCTGTCTGTCGGTCGGTCAATTTCTCTTGAAACAAGATAGCGGGCTCTGTAAGAAGCAAAGCCCCTCCAAAAATACGTTGAACTCGTAAGTGTTCCTCTCCACGGAAGTCTTTAGTAAAAGGCGAAAGGCTTGTGCGTAATGAAGAGAAACCAGAATCGTGTGGAAGTCAGAGGCGGGGGCCCGAGACACACTCTGTGCACTCTAGGCCGGGTACCCGCGGGTGCTCCCGGAACCCACTCTTCCAAGTTTTCGAGGGCTGCTGTGGATAAAAAGAACGACACAGAGACACACACAGAGGCACAGACAGAGAGAGAAACACACACACACACACACACACACACACACACACACACACACACACACACACACACACACACACACACACACACACACACACACACACACACACACAATCCTGGCCCAATTTTTTTTTTTTTTTTTTTTTTTTTTTTTTTTTTAACAAAAATGGCGGGAAACGGGGGACCACATTGAAGAGCGCTTCGCCTTTCTTCAGTTTGAATGTTTCTTTCCTTCTTCTGCTAGCTAGCTAGCTAGCTTTTCTTCTGCTAGCTAGCTAGCTGTTTACATAGCAATTTTCCTTGACAACGGCAGAAAAGTGTTGCACCGTTCCCGGAGGTACTGCAATACCGGGTCGATGCGTGGAGCGGACGGAGCAAGCCCCATTTCCGACTCCCTGTTCGAAAAATCCATTTAATATGTAGTCCCCCGATGGGGGACGTATCAGATATTAAACTGATAAGAACAGATACTACACTTGATCTGAGCCAAAAGGCCGAGAAGCGATAACCCACAAATGGAACCCTGCAACCGCCGGGCCCCCGGGGGTCTCAACAGACCTCGGCGGGTTGGCAAAAGCCGGCGGTTCCTTCCTCCCTCTCCCTCCCTCAGTCACTCAGTCACTCACTCACGTGTTTTTTGGAAAAAGTCGCTAATGTGTCCTTAAGTCACTGTCCTGGCCCACCTCTGTCTGTCTGTCTGTCTGTCTGTCTGTCTGTCGGTCGGTCAATTTCTCTTGAAACAAGATAGCGGGCTCTGTAAGAAGCAAAGCCCCTCCAAAAATACGTTGAACTCGTAAGTGTTCCTCTCCACGGAAGTCTTTAGTAAAAGGCGAAAGGCTTGTGCGTAATGAAGAGAAACCAGAATCGTGTGGAAGTCAGAGGCGGGGGCCCGAGACACACTCTGTGCACTCTAGGCCGGGTACCCGCGGGTGCTCCCGGAACCCACTCTTCCAAGTTTTCGAGGGCTGCTGTGGATAAAAAGAACGACACAGAGACACACACAGAGGCACAGACAGAGAGAGAGAAACACACACACACACACACACACACACACACACACACACACACACACACACACACACACACACACACACAATCCTGGCCCAATTTTTTTTTTTTTTTTTTTTTTTTTTTTTTTTTTTTTTAACAAAAATGGCGGGAAACGGGGACCACATTGAAGAGCGCTTCGCCTTTCTTCAGTTTGAATGTTTCTTTCCTTCTTCTGCTAGCTAGCTAGCTAGCTTTTCTTCTGCTAGCTAGCTAGCTGTTTACATAGCAATTTTCCTTGACAACGGCAGAAAAGTGTTGCACCGTTCCCGGAGGTACTGCAATACCGGGTCGATGCGTGGAGCGGACGGAGCAAGCCCCATTTCCGACTCCCTGTTCGAAAAATCCATTTAATATGTAGTCCCCCGATGGGGGACGTATCAGATATTAAACTGATAAGAACAGATACTACACTTGATCTGAGCCAAAAGGCCGAGAAGCGATAACCCACAAATGGAACCCTGCAACCGCCGGGCCCCCGGGGGTCTCAACAGACCTCGGCGGGTTGGCAAAAGCCGGCGGTTCCTTCCTCCCTCCCTCAGTCACTCACTCACTCACGTGTTTTTTGGAAAAAGTCGCTAATGTGTCCTTAAGTCACTGTCCTGGCCCACCTCTGTCTGTCTGTCTGTCTGTCTGTCTGTCTGTCGGTCGGTCAATTTCTCTTGAAACAAGATAGCGGGCTCTGTAAGAAGCAAAGCCCCTCCAAAAATACGTTGAACTCGTAAGTGTTCCTCTCCACGGAAGTCTTTAGTAAAAGGCGAAAGGCTTGTGCGTAATGAAGAGAAACCAGAATCGTGTGGAAGTCAGAGGCGGGGGCCCGAGACACACTCTGTGCACTCTAGGCCGGGTACCCGCGGGTGCTCCCGGAACCCACTCTTCCAAGTTTTCGAGGGCTGCTGTGGATAAAAAGAACGACACAGAGACACACACAGAGGCACAGACAGAGAGAGACACACACACACACACACACACACACACACACACACACACACACACACACACACACACAATCCTGGCCCAATTTTTTTTTTTTTTTTTTTTTTTTTTTTTTTTTTAACAAAAATGGCGGGAAACGGGGGACCACATTGAAGAGCGCTTCGCCTTTCTTCAGTTTGAATGTTTCTTTCCTTCTTCTGCTAGCTAGCTAGCTAGCTTTTTTTCTTCTGCTAGCTAGCTAGCTGTTTACATAGCAATTTTCCTTGACAACGGCAGAAAAGTGTTGCACCGTTCCCGGAGGTACTGCAATACCGGGTCGATGCGTGGAGCGGACGGAGCAAGCCCCATTTCCGACTCCCTGTTCGAAAAATCCATTTAATATGTAGTCCCCCGATGGGGGACGTATCAGATATTAAACTGATAAGAACAGATACTACACTTGATCTGAGCCAAAAGGCCGAGAAGCGATAACCCACAAATGGAACCCTGCAACCGCCGGGCCCCGGGGTCTCAACAGACCTCGGCGGGTTGGCAAAAGCCGGCGGTTCCTCCCTTCCTCCCTCCCTCCCTCAGTCACTCACTCACTCACTCACGTGTTTTTTGGAAAAAGTCGCTAATGTGTCCTTAAGTCACTGTCCTGGCCCACTGTCTGTCTGTCTGTCTGTCTGTCTGTCTGTCTGTCTGTCTGTCTGTCGGTCGGTCAATTTCTCTTGAAACAAGATAGCGGGCTCTGTAAGAAGCAAAGCCCCTCCAAAAATACGTTGAACTCGTAAGTGTTCCTCTCCACGGAAGTCTTTAGTAAAAGGCGAAAGGCTTGTGCGTAATGAAGAGAAACCAGAATCGTGTGGAAGTCAGAGGCGGGGGCCCGAGACACACTCTGTGCACTCTAGGCCGGGTACCCGCGGGTGCTCCCGGAACCCACTCTTCCAAGTTTTCGAGGGCTGCTGTGGATAAAAAGAACGACACAGAGACACACACAGAGGCACAGACAGAGAGAAAACACACACACACACACACACACACACACACACACACACACACACACACACCACACACACACAATCCTGGCCCAATTTTTTTTTTTTTTTTTTTTTTTTTTTTTTTAACAAAAATGGCGGGAAACGGGGGACCACATTGAAGAGCGCTTCGCCTTTCTTCAGTTTGAATGTTTCTTTCCTTCTTCTGCTAGCTAGCTAGCTAGCTTTTCTTCTGCTAGCTAGCTAGCTGTTTACATAGCAATTTTCCTTGACAACGGCAGAAAAGTGTTGCACCGTTCCCGGAGGTACTGCAATACCGGGTCGATGCGTGGAGCGGACGGAGCAAGCCCCATTTCCGACTCCTGTTCGAAAAATCCATTTAATATGTAGTCCCCCGATGGGGGACGTATCAGATATTAAACTGATAAGAACAGATACTACACTTGATCTGAGCCAAAAGGCCGAGAAGCGATAACCCACAAATGGAACCCTGCAACCGCCGGGCCCCCGGGGGTCTCAACAGACCTCGGCGGGTTGGCAAAAGCCGGCGGTTCCTTCCTCCCTCCCTCCCTCCCTCAGTCACTCACTCACTCACTCACGTGTTTTTTGGAAAAAGTCGCTAATGTGTCCTTAAGTCACTGTCCTGGCCCACCTCTGTCTGTCTGTCTGTCTGTCTGTCTGTCTGTCTGTCTGTCTGTCTGTCTGTCGGTCGGTCAATTTCTCTTGAAACAAGATAGCGGGCTCTGTAAGAAGCAAAGCCCCTCCAAAAATACGTTGAACTCGTAAGTGTTCCTCTCCACGGAAGTCTTTAGTAAAAGGCGAAAGGCTTGTGCGTAATGAAGAGAAACCAGAATCGTGTGGAAGTCAGAGGCGGGGGCCCGAGACACACTCTGTGCACTCTAGGCCGGGTACCCGCGGGTGCTCCCGGAACCCACTCTTCCAAGTTTTCGAGGGCTGCTGTGGATAAAAAGAACGACACAGAGACACACACAGAGGCACAGACAGAGAGAGAAACACACACACACACACCACACACCACACACACACACACACACACAATCCTGGCCCAATTTTTTTTTTTTTTTTTTTTTTTTTTTTTTTTTTTTTTTTAACAAAAATGGCGGGAAACGGGGACCACATTGAAGAGCGCTTCGCCTTTCTTCAGTTTGAATGTTTCTTTCCTTCTTCTGCTAGCTAGCTAGCTAGCTTTTCTTCTGCTAGCTAGCTAGCTGTTTACATAGCAATTTTCCTTGACAACGGCAGAAAAGTGTTGCACCGTTCCCGGAGGTACTGCAATACCGGGTCGATGCGTGGAGCGGACGGAGCAAGCCCCATTTCCGACTCCCTGTTCGAAAAATCCATTTAATATGTAGTCCCCCGATGGGGGACGTATCAGATATTAAACTGATAAGAACAGATACTACACTTGATCTGAGCCAAAAGGCCGAGAAGCGATAACCCACAAATGGAACCCTGCAACCGCCGGGCCCCCGGGGGTCTCAACAGACCTCGGCGGGTTGGCAAAAGCCGGCGGTTCCTTCCTCCCTCCTTCAGTCACTCACTCACGTGTTTTTTGGAAAAAGTCGCTAATGTGTCCTTAAGTCACTGTCCTGGCCCACCTCTGTCTGTCTGTCTGTCGGTCGGTCAATTTCTCTTGAAACAAGATAGCGGGCTCTGTAAGAAGCAAAGCCCCTCCAAAAATACGTTGAACTCGTAAGTGTTCCTCTCCACGGAAGTCTTTAGTAAAAGGCGAAAGGCTTGTGCGTAATGAAGAGAAACCAGAATCGTGTGGAAGTCAGAGGCGGGGGCCCGAGACACACTCTGTGCACTCTAGGCCGGGTACCCGCGGGTGCTCCCGGAACCCACTCTTCCAAGTTTTCGAGGGCTGCTGTGGATAAAAAGAACGACACAGAGACACACACAGAGGCACAGACAGAGAGAGAAACACACACACACACACCACACACCACACACACACACACACACACACACACACACACACACACACAATCCTGGCCCATTTTTTTTTTTTTTTTTTTTTTTTTTTAACAAAAATGGCGGGAAACGGGGGACCACATTGAAGAGCGCTTCGCCTTTCTTCAGTTTGAATGTTTCTTTCCTTCTTCTGCTAGCTAGCTAGCTAGCTTTTTTTCTTCTGCTAGCTAGCTTCTGCTAGCTAGCTGTTTACATAGCAATTTTCCTTGACAACGGCAGAAAAGTGTTGCACCGTTCCCGGAGGTACTGCAATACCGGGTCGATGCGTGGAGCGGACGGAGCAAGCCCCATTTCCGACTCCCTGTTCGAAAAATCCATTTAATATGTAGTCCCCCGATGGGGGACGTATCAGATATTAAACTGATAAGAACAGATACTACACTTGATCTGAGCCAAAAGGCCGAGAAGCGATAACCCACAAATGGAACCCTGCAACCGCCGGGCCCCCGGGGTCTCAACAGACCTCGGCGGGTTGGCAAAAGCCGGCGGTTCCTTCCTCCCTCCCTCAGTCACTCACTCACTCACGTGTTTTTTGGAAAAAGTCGCTAATGTGTCCTTAAGTCACTGTCCTGGCCCACCTGTCTGTCTGTCTGTCTGTCTGTCTGTCTGTCTGTCGGTCGGTCAATTTCTCTTGAAACAAGATAGCGGGCTCTGTAAGAAGCAAAGCCCCTCCAAAAATACGTTGAACTCGTAAGTGTTCCTCTCCACGGAAGTCTTTAGTAAAAGGCGAAAGGCTTGTGCGTAATGAAGAGAAACCAGAATCGTGTGGAAGTCAGAGGCGGGGGCCCGAGACACACTCTGTGCACTCTAGGCCGGGTACCCGCGGGTGCTCCCGGAACCCACTCTTCCAAGTTTTCGAGGGCTGCTGTGGATAAAAAGAACGACACAGAGACACACACAGAGGCACAGACAGAGAGAGAAACACACACACACACACACACACACACACACACACACACACACACACACACACACAATCCTGGCCCAATTTTTTTTTTTTTTTTTTTTTTTTTTAACAAAAATGGCGGGAAACGGGGGACCACATTGAAGAGCGCTTCGCCTTTCTTCAGTTTGAATGTTTCTTTCCTTCTTCTGCTAGCTAGCTAGCTAGCTTTTCTTCTGCTAGCTAGCTAGCTAGCTAGCTTTTCTTCTGCTAGCTAGCTAGCTGTTTACATAGCAATTTTCCTTGACAACGGCAGAAAAGTGTTGCACCGTTCCCGGAGGTACTGCAATACCGGGTCGATGCGTGGAGCGGACGGAGCAAGCCCCATTTCCGACTCCCTGTTCGAAAAATCCATTTAATATGTAGTCCCCCGATGGGGGACGTATCAGATATTAAACTGATAAGAACAGATACTACACTTGATCTGAGCCAAAAGGCCGAGAAGCGATAACCCACAAATGGAACCCTGCAACCGCCGGGCCCCCGGGGGTCTCAACAGACCTCGGCGGGTTGGCAAAAGCCGGCGGTTCCTTCCTCCCTCCCTCAGTCACTCACTCACTCACGTGTTTTTGGAAAAAGTCGCTAATGTGTCCTTAAGTCACTGTCCTGGCCCTGTCTGTCTGTCTGTCTGTCTGTCTGTCTGTCTGTCTGTCTGTCTGTCTGGTCGGTCAATTTCTCTTGAAACAAGATAGCGGGCTCTGTAAGAAGCAAAGCCCCTCCAAAAATACGTTGAACTCGTAAGTGTTCCTCTCCACGGAAGTCTTTAGTAAAAGGCGAAAGGCTTGTGCGTAATGAAGAGAAACCAGAATCGTGTGGAAGTCAGAGGCGGGGGCCCGAGACACACTCTGTGCACTCTAGGCCGGGTACCCGCGGGTGCTCCCGGAACCCACTCTTCCAAGTTTTCGAGGGCTGCTGTGGATAAAAAGAACGACACAGAGACACACACAGAGGCACAGACAGAGAGAGACACACACAACACACACACACACACACACACACACACACACACACACACACACACACACACACACACACACACAATCCTGGCCCAATTTTTTTTTTTTTTTTTTTTTTTTTTAACAAAAATGGCGGGAAACGGGGGACCACATTGAAGAGCGCTTCGCCTTTCTTCAGTTTGAATGTTTCTTTCCTTCTTCTGCTAGCTAGCTAGCTAGCTTTTCTTCTGCTAGCTAGCTAGCTGTTTACATAGCAATTTTCCTTGACAACGGCAGAAAAGTGTTGCACCGTTCCCGGAGGTACTGCAATACCGGGTCGATGCGTGGAGCGGACGGAGCAAGCCCCATTTCCGACTCCCTGTTCGAAAAATCCATTTAATATGTAGTCCCCCGATGGGGGACGTATCAGATATTAAACTGATAAGAACAGATACTACACTTGATCTGAGCCAAAAGGCCGAGAAGCGATAACCCACAAATGGAACCCTGCAACCGCCGGGCCCCCGGGGGTCTCAACAGACCTCGGCGGGTTGGCAAAAGCCGGCGGTTCCTTCCTCCCTCCCTCAGTCACTCACTCACGTGTTTTTTGGAAAAAGTCGCTAATGTGTCCTTAAGTCACTGTCCTGGCCCACCTCTGTCTGTCTGTCTGTCTGTCTGTCTGTCTGTCTGTCTGTCTGTCTGTCTGTCTGTCGGTCGGTCAATTTCTCTTGAAACAAGATAGCGGGCTCTGTAAGAAGCAAAGCCCCTCCAAAAATACGTTGAACTCGTAAGTGTTCCTCTCCACGGAAGTCTTTAGTAAAAGGCGAAAGGCTTGTGCGTAATGAAGAGAAACCAGAATCGTGTGGAAGTCAGAGGCGGGGGCCCGAGACACACTCTGTGCACTCTAGGCCGGGTACCCGCGGGTGCTCCCGGAACCCACTCTTCCAAGTTTTCGAGGGCTGCTGTGGATAAAAAGAACGACACAGAGACACACACAGAGGCACAGACAGAGAGAGAAACACACACACACACACACCACACACCACACACACACACACACACACACACACACACACACACACAATCCTGGCCCAATTTTTTTTTTTTTTTTTTTTTTTTTTTTTTTTTAACAAAAATGGCGGGAAACGGGGGACCACATTGAAGAGCGCTTCGCCTTTCTTCAGTTTGAATGTTTCTTTCCTTCTTCTGCTAGCTAGCTAGCTAGCTTTTCTTCTGCTAGCTAGCTAGCTGTTTACATAGCAATTTTCCTTGACAACGGCAGAAAAGTGTTGCACCGTTCCCGGAGGTACTGCAATACCGGGTCGATGCGTGGAGCGGACGGAGCAAGCCCCATTTCCGACTCCCTGTTCGAAAAATCCATTTAATATGTAGTCCCCCGATGGGGGACGTATCAGATATTAAACTGATAAGAACAGATACTACACTTGATCTGAGCCAAAAGGCCGAGAAGCGATAACCCACAAATGGAACCCTGCAACCGCCGGGCCCCCGGGGGTCTCAACAGACCTCGGCGGGTTGGCAAAAGCCGGCGGTTCCTTCCTCCCTCCCTCAGTCACTCACTCACGTGTTTTTTGGAAAAAGTCGCTAATGTGTCCTTAAGTCACTGTCCTGGCCCACCTCTGTCTGTCTGTCTGTCTGTCTGTCTGTCTGTCTGTCTGTCTGTCTGTCTGTCTGTCTGTCTGTCTGTCTGTCTGTCTGTCTGTCTGTCTGTCTGTCTGTCTGTCTGTCTGTCTGTCTGTCTGTCTGTCTGTCGGTCGGTCAATTTCTCTTGAAACAAGATAGCGGGCTCTGTAAGAAGCAAAGCCCCTCCAAAAATACGTTGAACTCGTAAGTGTTCCTCTCCACGGAAGTCTTTAGTAAAAGGCGAAAGGCTTGTGCGTAATGAAGAGAAACCAGAATCGTGTGGAAGTCAGAGGCGGGGGCCCGAGACACACTCTGTGCACTCTAGGCCGGGTACCCGCGGGTGCTCCCGGAACCCACTCTTCCAAGTTTTCGAGGGCTGCTGTGGATAAAAAGAACGACACAGAGACACACACAGAGGCACAGACAGA
Source organism: Oncorhynchus gorbuscha (assembly GCF_021184085.1). NCBI lineage: Eukaryota > Metazoa > Chordata > Actinopteri > Salmoniformes > Salmonidae > Oncorhynchus > Oncorhynchus gorbuscha. Next base: position 51,145 of record NW_025745819.1, read on the forward strand.
GAGAGAAACACACACACACACACACCACACACACACACACACACACACACACACACACACACACACACACACAATCCTGGCCCAACACACACACACACAATCCTTTTTTTTTTTTTTTTTTTTTTTTTTTTTTTTAACAAAAATGGCGGGAAACGGGGGACCACATTGAAGAGCGCTTCGCCTTTCTTCAGTTTGAATGTTTCTTTCCTTCTTCAGCTAGCTAGCTAGCTAGCTAGCTTTTCTTCTGCTAGCTAGCTAGCTGTTTACATAGCAATTTTCCTTGACAACGGCAGAAAAGTGTTGCACCGTTCCCGGAGGTACTGCAATACCGGGTCGATGCGTGGAGCGGACGGAGCAAGCCCCATTTCCGACTCCCTGTTCGAAAAATCCATTTAATATGTAGTCCCCCGATGGGGGACGTATCAGATATTAAACTGATAAGAACAGATTTTTTTTTTTTTTTTTTTTTTTTTTATAAATATTTTATTTAAACCAAACCATTCATTTTAAACACTTCACATTTTCCAAATACTGGACATTTCAATACATGAACAAAACCACCACAATCAAAATAGAAAATACACTTTGGCCAGACACGAGGCCTATTCTTCATAAAGGTACTTCCAGCGTTCCTTAGAGGCATGGAAGCCGTATTTGTCCACATCATATTCAAACCTTTTCCTTAGATCAGCTCTGACCCTACTGACCACTCCACCCACTCCCCAATCCACATTGGATTTAACCAAAACCACCCTTGAATCCCACAGAGCAGTCTTCCCCAAGGAAATCAGGAGCCAAATTAAAAAAGAACCCCTACCGCTCTTTATCCCCAAACCCTGCCCCAACATAATTGCATCGACAGATAGAATCCCCAACACCTGGAAGAAAGAGCCCAAATTCCCCCAAACCCTCCTGGCAAAGGAGCACTCCCAAAAAGTGTGCCGGAGCGTCTCCTCAGCTTTACAACCCTCCCTTGGGCATACCTTGACCTTTGACAGGCCATGTCTGTAAAGGACCTCCCTAACTGGCAGACGCCCATGTAAACATAACCAATTTAGATCTTTCAACCTATTAGAGAGACCCTTCTGCTGAATCGCCTTCCACACCTCCGTCCCCACCCCATAGACTCCGACAGGACCCCGCTTAGCCACCAAGGTCCTGTATAAAGCCCTGTGATCCATGCAGAGCAAACCCTCCTGGCACTCAGTATGCCTTCTGCTCCACTTCACTGCATGTTGGAAATGACCCGGGAGGGATTCCGCCTTAGGTCGTGAGTTGTCCCATGCTATCAACCTTCGCATAGGGAAGGATAGCCAAAACAAAACAAAAGCCTTGAAGCCATGGTTACACGGGTTAACCAGACTTTTACATATTGAAGAATAGAAAATAGTGTCCAACTTCAGAGGGAGGTCAGGAACTCCCCTTCCTCCCTCCTCCACAGATTGCACCATCCAATCCCTTTTTACATACTCATAGCCCCCCCAAACAAAGGAAAACATGGTTCGCACTAAATCCTTCCTGTAACGAGCAGGCAAAGGAAAAACATAGGCCAAATAAACCAAGGATGGAAGAATGTCTGCTTTAATGACAAGAACCCGTCCACTCATAGAGAGCCGACGTGCTTTCCAAAGCCCCACCCTGGTGCGCACTTTCGCAATCCTCTGCCCCCAGTTGATGCCCTCGCTACCTGTCACTTCAAAATCCACCCCCAAGACCCTCATAGGCCCCGAACAGAGCGGGAGGCCACTGAGGCCTTCCTCTCTCCCAGCCCACGGTCCAAAAAACTTAACTGAGGATTTCCCCAGGTTGACCCTAGCCCCCGATGCCTGTCCGAACTCCCCCAGGACCTCCACCACCCTGGCGACACTCCCCTCGGAAGTCAGAAACAAAGTCATGTCATCTGCATACTGTGAGATCTTGACCTCAGAAGAGCCCCCGCCAGGGGGTCGGAGGCCCTTAATACGTATGTCTGCCCGGATAGCTGCTGCCAGAGGTTCCATGTACAACACAAAGAGCAATGGAGACAGCGGGCATCCTTGACGTACCCCAGTCTGCTGAGGAACCACCTCCCCTACATGTCCATTTACTAAAACCCTACTTCCCACTGCCGTATATAGAATCCCCACCCACCTCAAAAACCCAGCCCCAAAACCCATCCTTTCCATAACTGAAAAGAGAAACCCATGGTGCACTTTATCAAAAGCTTTTTCCACGGACAAAACCCTCCCCACCCCAACCCCCTGCCCCAGACTAATGTGAACCCTGAAGGAGAAAGGGCCGAGAAAGACGGCTCTGGAGAGATCTTTAGTGAAAGCTCCCCAAGTGGGTCAGACATAATAGGGACGGTGTCGGAAAGCACCAGGGAGACAGAGTCGGGAGACATGGGAAAGGGGGGGAGATTCTGGAGGAACACCTCCCCCCACGTAAAAGAAATGCTGAGGAGCTCTCCGACCCCGAACAGGGCGAGGAGAAAAAAGGAAAGGTGGAATGGGAGAGCTCCCAGGGGGAGGAAGAATTTAGAACCTTCCCCTCCAACTCCCCCAATCAAGTCTCCTTTTTAAACCCAGTTTTAACCTCCTCTCCCTTCCACCCCCCTTTACCCCGAAGGGAGAGAGAGAAATCACCAGAAAAATAACCCCCTTTTAACTGTTCAATACCTTCTTTCAGCACTGTTTTTACTCATCCCTTTTATGGCTTTTAAAATTACCACTATAAACGTGAGGAGCGTGAAAACAGCAATGAGAGCACAGTCGGTTTTATCCTTTTTAGAAAGGTTTAACTCAGATGTGTTTTTATTACAGGAGTGTGGTCTACCCTTTTTATCCTCTTACAGCAAATGGGAGGATAAGTGGCAGCACGGGCCCTCCCTTTGGAGTGGCTCAAATTTTAACAAGAACGACGGTGTTGCCATTTTAATCAAGACCCCACAGGTGGTGATGAAGGGGAGCACGGTGGTGGTAGGTGGGCGTGCTCTTTTAGCCAATTGTACTTTTATGGGGAGGGATTTTAACGTGCTAAACGTATATGGTTTTAATGACAAACATGACCGGTGCGCACTTTTAGAGGACCTGCAGTCCCACATGCTAGGGAGGGATCCTCTAGTGGTGGGTGGGGATTTTAATTGTGTTTTAAGTAGAGCAGACAGGAGAGGGGCAGGAGAGGATTTTAAGGTAGACAGGTCAAGTGTTTTATTGCAAGGGCTGTGCAGGGACTTTAAGCTGACTGATTGTTTTAAAACCCTGCATCCAAGAGGAGGGCTTCACCTGGACCAGTGGTGACGGCACCAGAGCCTCTCGCATTGATTATCTGTTTACCCAGGACTGTCCCCCAACTGATGCTAGAATAACCACGGCTTTCTTCTCAGATCACGTAATGCTGACGTGCACCCTTTCACTAACCTCGGGTGTGACTGTGGGAAGAGGGCCCTGGAAATTGAACTGCTCCCTGCTAGAAGATGATAGAGTAGTTAGCCAGTACAGAGAGCAGTTCAGCCAGTGGCAGACGCTACAGGACTTTTTTGACACACGAGCACAGTGGTGGGAAATGGTGAAGGGAAGGACGAGGACCTTCTTTAGAGAGATAGGAAAGGAAAAAAGCAAAGAAAAAGATAGACGCATGGTGGGACTGCAAAAGCGACTGGAAAGGTATTTTAACTTACGCCAACAGGGCTTTGATTTTAACCAAGAAATCAAAGATGTAAAAAAGGAAATGGTACTTTTAGCAGAACAGAGAAGGGGGTTATTTTAAGAAGTAAGGAAAGGGAATTAGAAGAGGGGGAGAAGTGCACTAGGTACTTTTTAAAGAAAATAGTTAGCCAGGGTAGGACAATGACAGGATTGAAAAACAAGGACGGGGTTTTAAAAACAGACACAGAGGGAATAAAGGAAGTGGTCGAGGACTTTTATGGGGAACTGTTTGGGGAAAAAGATGTGTGCGAGGGAACAATGGGGGACCTTTTAACGTATCTTGACAAGACCTTACCCAACACGGACGACCTGAAAAAAGACCTGACGAGGACAGAAATCGACCAAGGACTGAAACGTTTTAAGAGGGGTAAATCACCGGGGAGGACGGCCTCCCTTTGGAGTTTTATCTGACCTTTGGGATGTTTTAGCCGACGAACTTCTGACTGTTTTTACTGACTTCGAACACCTCGACAGACTACCCGACAGTTTCAGAGTGGGGATCGTGACTCTTTTATACAAGAAAAACGACAGGACTGACTTGAAAAACTGGAGACCGATTACCCTTTTAAATTTTGATTGTAAACTTTTTACCAAAGTTTTAACACTCAGAATGTCTGTTTTAGGGGAGGTGATCCACCCGGACCAAACCTGTGCCGTGCCCGGAAGGAAGATCACGGACAGCCTGATACTGATCCGAGATGCCATCTGTTATGCGAGAGACAGAAATATGCGGCTTGTAGTCCTAAATTTAGATTTTGAAAAAGCCTTTGATCGGGTCTCGCACCAGTACCTCTTTAAGGTACTGCAAAAAATGGGTTTCCCGGACAGGTTCTTAGCTTGGGTGGGACTGCTGTACGGGGACATCACCAGCAAAATTCTTGTAAACGGGCATTTATCCAAAGCAGTGGGAGTACACTGCGGCGTCCGTCAGGGCTGTCCTTTATCTCCTCTTCTGTTCGTGGCCTGCATTGAACCACTGGCACAGGTCTTGAGAAGGGACCAACGGATCAGTGGGGTGGGTATCCCGGGGGTGGGGGGATGACCGCCAAGTGCGTATTTTACATGGACGACGTCAACATTTTATGCACTGACCTTTTATCCGTCGACAGGACTCTGGACAGGACTGACTGGTACGGACGAGCCTCTGGGGCGAGACTGAACAGAGACAAGACAGAGGCCCAATTCTTCGGACCGTGGGCAGACCCAGACTTGACCAGACTACCTTTGACAGTTAAACTGACGGACATAAGGGTACTGGGGGTAAAGTTTGACCAGGAGGGAGGAGGGAGTGGGAACTGGAGTGGGATCCTGGGGACAGTAAGACAGAGACTGGGTTTTTGGGGACTACGACAGCTGACTTTTGAGGGCAAGGTTTTAATCATAAAAGCTGTGATTTTACCTGTGCTTTTATTAAATCAGTTCTGTTTTTATCCCCCCCCGAAGGAGTATTTTAGCCCTGGAGCGGATGCCGTTCTACTTTCTGTGGGGAAGCAAGTGGGAGAGGCTGAGGAGGGAGGTGGTCAAGAGGCCCAGGTCCAAGGGGGGGAAAGGCTTGCCTGACCTCTACTTGTTCCTGGGCAGCCGCTACACAGCGTTACATCTGACTCTGGCCACCTCCCCGGTCAATAACAAGACACAGGCCCTCGCACGGTTCTGGCTGGGATCTTACCTCAGGACTCTGAGGCTGATCCCAGTCGACCTGCGAGCCCCAGTCTCTTTCATGCTCCCCACCCACTACGTCCAGCTCCAGAAATTTTTAAGACATTTCAAACTGGAAAAGGAAGCAGTCACGGTTTTAACTAAACACCGCTCTTCTCTCTCTTGTGCAGGAACGGGAACCAGTGTGTCCAGTGCGCGGGCTCGCTATAGGCGGGCCCACAACGGTCTGGCGCAACGTGGCCCATCCTGCACTCCTGAATCGGCATCGGGACCTGTCCTGGATGGTCGCCCACGAGATCCTCCCGGTCAGGGCCGTTATGCACTCACGGGGCATGGCGAGGACATCCGCGTGCCCCCGACCGGGCTGCGGCCAAGATGAGTCGGTGAGGCACATGCTCTGGGAGTGCAGAGCCGCCAGGGACCTGTGGAAGGAAGCAGGCCCCCTGATCACATCGTGTCTACCAGCAGGGGAGGACCTAACACCTCAGCTCGTGCTGTACGGGGTGGGCCGAAGGCCCATTCCACCGAAGGCCTTCACCAAGCTCTGGCCCACCCTCACGTGCCTGATGGAAGCACTGTGGTCCTCCCGTAACCTGCTGGTAGCCAAAAGCGTAGAGACCACCCCCCAGGCAGTGGCCATGGTAGCCACGGAAGCCCTGGGGTGGTACGAACGGAAGGGGGCCTCGACCCCAGGCGAAGGGTCCCCCACAAACCCTAGGTCCCGGCGGCCACGGCCTGACAGCGCTGCGGCGCCTAGGGCGATGCGCCTAGGGGAGGGATCTCCTCTGGGCCCCGAAGGACGGGACGATGGTCTATTCGGGAGAGCAGGATGAGGCGAGTTTGATAAGGACTCACCCCGCTCCTGTACAAGCGCCTTTTAACAAAGTGACTTTTTAACATGTTTCTAAACGTCTTAAAAATGTTTTATCTTTGTTGAATCATTTCGTACACATTTTAAATGGCTTTTACAGATTTGTTTTTTTTTTTACAAAGAAAGTACTTTTATCCATAGTTGTTGTCATTGGTCTTAACACGTACTTTTAACAAATCTAAATGTAAATTCAAATGCTGTGTTTTATGCCTTGTTGCCGTTTTTATGTGTATAAATTATTAAATGAATGTAAGAGCTGTTTTTAAAAGGAATTGTGCAAATAAAACTTTTCCAAAAGAAAAAAAAGCTTTTTCCATGTCTAATCCCACCAACATGAGGTGCACCCGTCTGTCTTGGGCCCAAGCAATACAGTCTCTCACCAAACTCAGGTTCCAATGTATGGACCTCCCCTCCACCCCACAAGTCTGGTCCTCATGTATGACATGGGGCAGAACCTTCCTTAGACGGCCCGCTAGGACACGGGCTACCACTTTATAGTCTGCACACAAAAGCGTAATGGGCCTGTAATTCCCCAGGTTGTCCCTTTCCCCTTTCTTGTGAAGCAGCGTCAAGACCCCCTCCCTCATTGAAGACCCCAGGAGCCCTGAGTCGTACACCGCTTTAATTACTGAAAAGAAATCTCTCCCCAAAATCTCCCAGAAGGTGACATAAAACTCCCGTGGAAGCCCATCGTAGCCTGGTACCTTGTTGGCTGGTAAACCCCGCAATGCAGCCTCAACTTCCTTAAGCTCGAAAGGGCGATCGAGATCAGAGGCTGCATCCGGGGGAACTTTTTTTCCTCAAAAACCCCAGAAAGACACTTTCTTTCGAACCGTCTATTTCCTTCTCCCCAAAGGATTCTTGGTAGAAAGAGGACGCTGCTTCCACCATCCCCTTTGGGTCAGAAACTATTCCCCCCCCCCTTCTGTTCGCAACTGGGCAATAACTGCTTTGGCCCGGGCAGCCTTAATCTGTTTAAAAAAATATGAGCTGCTAGCCTCACCAAACTCAAACTTGTCCCTTTGACATCTAAATAGAAAATCCCTGGCCTTCCCCTGAAAATACATCCCCAACCTACTTTTTATACCCTCCATCCTCTCCACATCCCTCCTCTCACCCTTATTCTCAGCTGACACCAAGGCAGTCAGCTCCCCCTGTAGCCGCTGAAAAACCTTCCTGTCTGCTCGGGCCTTAGTCACACAGTGTGAAATGGCCAGGGTGCGCACATTGCGCTTCACACACTCCCACCATTCAACTAGGGAACCAAAAAAAGGTTTGAGATCCCCCCATATCTCGTAATGAGATTTAAAAGCCTCCCTAAAAGAAAGATCGGCCAAAATTTTGGAGTTTAATTTCCAAAAGCCTCTGCCGAATATCGGTACGTCTAACGAGACCACTACCTGAACTTGGCAGTGGTCAGAAAACCAAACCGGAGACACAGTGACTTTTGAGACTGGCACAGAAACTGGTAAAAAAATAAAATCTATACGACTACGGGAACCCCTTGAGTTTGCCCATGTCATACCCTCCCCGTTGGGGTCGCAGACTCTGAAAGAGTCCCTCAATGAAAAATCTTTAACTACTGAAACCAAATAGGGTAGGCTAAAATCCCCAGTGCCTTCAAAAGAGACATTGAAATCCCCGCCCAAAACCACAGTTCGATTAGTAACACAAATATCTGGCAGAGCCAAAAAAATATCTTTTCTACCTCTTGGTTCAGCAGGAGCATAAATGTTAACAAAACGAAACTTCGCCCCCCTCCAGTCTGCATCTACCACTAAAATTCTCCCCTCTATGACCGAAAAGGAACCCACCACGCAAAAATCCCTCTCCCCAAACAAAATCCCCACCCCAGAGGAGTGCACCCCTCCTATCCCCCATCTGGACTCTCCTTTCCCCCACCCCCTTGTAAACACAGAAACATCCCCCATGTCCCTTAAATGAACCTCTTGTAAAAAACAAACCTGGAAGGGGACACTTGAAAGGTACTGAAATACCCCTCCTCTCTTCCCCTTATCCCTTAATCCCCTTACATTCACTGTTACAATTGTAAAGGAAACCATACCAATGAATAAGAAACTTAATAAGACCACCCATCATCTCTATACTGTCTGTCAGATAGGAGCCTCCCCCATCCCAAAGTCACTCACCCCTTCCAGGTATATGTCACTGTTCGGCGTACCTGGTGCCACGAATGAGCGCTCAGGGCTGGAAGAGTCCTCACCGGTTAATACCAGTCCACAGTCCTGTGATGCTTCCCCAGGACTGGAAGAGTAGTCTCCCCCCGGACCGTACCTGTGCACAGTCCATTGAACCCTCTTCAGGATTGGTATCCATCTCCAAAGTTCCTGTCCCAGGAAGCTCAGGAGCCAAAGAAGCCCCCTGGACCTGCTCCCCCGGCCCCCCCACCAAGGTTTCAGAGCCCTCCACCGCAGGATCCTTTGAAACCGCTGGATCCTTATTCTCCTCCCCCTCATCTGACCCTTCATCCCCGGTATCCGGGTTCAGCACTAAAAACCGGTTGGAGATGGCCACCCCCGGCTTCTTATGCTCTTCCCCCCGCCACCCGGTCAGTAACCCTCCTCTTCTTTCTTTTCCCCTTGTACACCTTCCTGGACTCTCCTTTATCTGAAGACGCCGATCCAGTCGACCCCTCCGCCGAGGACGACCTCATCTTCCGGGTAGGGGTTCGGGTGGCTAAGTCGTCTGACGTCTCACCCATCAGACTGTCCTCCCAGGCCCCCGTCAGCAGCTCCATTTCCTCCTCAGTACCATCCGGACGGACCTCCTTTACTCCACTTCCTCCGGGGGATTTTGCCACCTCCTCTGCCGCCGCTCGAATTTCCTCAAGAACCTCCTCTATTGGCCTGAGGGGAGGTCCCGCCGGGCCCTCCTCAGGGCCGTTGCCGGCTGCCTCCGCATAGGTCCGTTGTCTAAAGGGACAGTCTTTAAACAAATGGCCCTGCTTCCCACAGCCATTGCAGACTCGAGCCTCTCTGCAGTTGGCTGCCCCGTGACCTGGTTTCCCGCAATTCCTGCACTTCAGCAGGTTGCACCCTGTGGCCACATGACCGAAGCTACGGCAGCTTCTACAAAAACTTGGCTGGCCTGAATAAAACAGGTACCCCCGGTCCGCTCCAATGGAGAAATAGGCTGGTGGGTGAACCAACTTATCATCTCCTTCCGGGTCCCTATTCAGCGTGACACGGAACTGTCTCCTCCCTGACCAGATGCCATACCCGTCCCGCAGGTACCGCACCCCAGGACTCACTTTTCCAAACCGGCCTAGGAACGCCCCGATGCTGTCATCCCCCACATAGGGATTGTAAACATGTACAGTGATGACTTTTAAGTCCAACCGGCACAAAGGGAAAACCTGGAAACTTGCGAACGGCTCACTGGCTGCCTTCTCTTTGCAGGTGTCCATACATCTCCTGTACAAGGCCTCACTGTTTAGGGACAGGTCATAGCCCTCCGCCGCCATGTTCCGCTGCAAGCAGTAAACGTGCCCTGGGTCCACCCTTAACCCTTCAATGATCACCGTCCTGATGAACCATTCTCTGTTCCCAATTTGCTGGCCCTTGTTCTTCCAAACGAATTGCAACGTATTGCGCAGTCCAGCCCCTCTGGCTGACTGTTGATCCTGCCCTCCGGCCATCGGCTTTTAACTAAGGGGTTACGGCACCTCAGTACCCAACTTGAACTTAGCCAAAAGGCCGAGAAGCGATAACCCACAAATGGAACCCTGCAACCGCCGGGCCCCCGGGGGTCTCAACAGACCTCAGCGGGTTGGCAAAAGCCGGCGGTTCCTTCCTCCCTCCCTCAGTCACTCACTCACTGGCATGTGCTTTTTGGAAAAAGGGGCTAATGCGTCTTTAAGTCACTGTCCTGGCCCTGTCTGTCTGTCTGTCTGTCTCGGTCGGTCAATTTCTCTTGAAACAAGATAGCGGGCTCTGTAAGAAGCAAAGCCCCTCCAAAAATACGTTGAACTCGTAAGTGTTCCTCTCCACGGAAGTCTTTAGTAAAAGGCGAAAGGCTTGTGCGTAATGAAGAGAAACCAGAGTCGTGTGGAAGTCAGAGGCGGGGGCCCGAGACACACTCTGTGCAGCACTCTAGGCCGGGTTCCCACGGGTGCTCCCGGAACCCACTCTTCCAGTTTACATTTGGATAAAAAGTCACACAGTAGACGCTCTTACAGAGCGCACAACAGAGTGCATTCACACATGACATCCAGTGGAACACCACTTTACAATAGTGCATCTAAATATTTTACACACAATTACTTTTTCCTTTCCTTTTTATTTTTAACAAAAATGGGGTTTCAGGTGACCACATTGGTGATTGACTCCGCTGTTCTTCAGTTTGAATGTTTCTTCCACCTTGGGGGGCCAGAGCTAGCTAGCAGTTTTGACTGGGCTAGCTAGGGAACTGTACTTCCTCAGTGGTAGGGACAGCAGGCCAGAGGTGGATGCACCAGTGCCCTTGTTTGGGTGTAGGGCCTGATCAGAGCCTGGAGGTACTGACTCCCTGTTCGAAAAATCCATTTAATATGCAAGCACCATGGGTAGCGGATCGATATTAAACTGATAAGAACAGATACTACACGGGGTGATCTGAGCCAAAAGGGAAGGATAACACCAAATGGAACCCTGCAACCGTTCTGGATGAGTTGTAGGGGTTTAATGGCACAGGCGGGAGCCCAGCCAAAAGAGTTGCAGTAATCCTCCGGGAGATGACAAGTGCCTGGATCACGTGTTTTAGGACCTCGCTCGCTTCCTGTGTCAGTCCTCGTACTCTGCGGATGTTGTAGAGCATGAACCTATGTGTCAGTCAACGGGCCACCGTCTGTGATGTTCTCTTGAAACAAGATAGGGTGTTGTTCAGGATCACTCCAAGGTTCTTGCGCTCTGGGAGGAGGACACAATGGAGTTTTAGTAAATGGCGAGATCATGGAATGAAGGCAGTCCTTCCCCGGGAGGAAGAGCAGCTCCGTCTTGCCGAGGTTCAGCTTGAGGTGGTGATCCGTCATCCACACTGATATGTCTGCCAGACATGCAGAGATGCGAACCCACCTGGTCATCAGAAGGGGGAAAGGAGAAGATTAATTGATTAATCCAACTTTGAGGGCTGTGGATAAAAAGAAGAAGGACACAGACACAGAGACACAGAGGCACAGCGACAGAGAGACAGACAAAAACACACACAATCCTGGCCCAATCATTTCTTCCTCCCTGAAAGCTGCCAGGCCGAGACTAGGGGACCCCACCTCCTCAAAGAGGAGTTGAGAACCCCCAGTCAAAACGTCCCAGACAACCTCCAGGCATTCACCTTCCACCACTTGCTGCGGGGCTGCGGAAAAAGAGAAGACTAATGTATCTTTCCCTCCCCCATCCCTCGCTTGGCTACCCCCCTCTGTCCACAACCCCCTCCTTCTCCCCGCCTGTCACGCTCCCCTTCCTTTTTTGGTGTAGGAGGTAGCGGGGAGACACCACCCCTCTTCCCCGCTGGATTGTTATTATACTAATTATGTTCTGGCCTGCCGACTATTAGCTCAGAATGGAAATTGGCCCAAGGCCAAACCTAGTTGCCGACCTCTGATCTAATGCATTGTTTACATCTGGTGGCCTACCGTATACAGGAATTCATTGGCACAAAACTTGTCGTCCTTAGCAGACACAGAAATAAAAACATTCGTAGTTATTGCATTGTGCTAGTCAATTATTACAGAGAACAATCACTTTATGGAGCCCCTGTCCTGCTATCAGCCTGTGATGTGTGTGTTGTAAAGTGCCTTGCTGATGGGCACAACAGCAATAGGTAGGCTACGGGGATATTGAAGCACGGTGGGTTACCAGCTTCATTGTCCCTGTGTCCTACCTACTGCTGTTTTGCCTTTGAGCAAGGGACTTCACCCCTAAGTGCTACAGGTGCTCTGCTCTGCCATAGCCCGTGCTGCTCCCAGCCTGTGACCAACAGGCAAAGTAGTTACAGACACCTACGCACTATGAGACTGTTTTTGTAGAAACTGACACACCCCTGGATGCTGACAAATAATCAACATTTTTAAAACACAGAAAAATCCCCTCAAATCAACTCAGGGTTTGGCCAAAAATGTGATCTAATGCATTGTATACATCTGGGGACTTACTGTATAAGAAAGCACACGGGAAATGCCATAGGTGTAACATTTAGTTTTGAACATCCTATTCTGGTCAGATGCAGGACTGAACTTTTCAGGAGAAGCGCAATATTCTCATTTGTTGGGCTACTAAATGAGCCCACAAGAGCCTAACTACTGAGTTCTTATTGCTAATGTTTTTATTTAATATATTTGAATGTATTGTATATTTAATATGCAACAAGTGCACTGCATTGCAGTGCAATTGATGTTAGACTATAAATGTGTATTTGTTAAAGTGAAATAGTAAATGTGAAAATAGAAAAAAGAAACTCATATTGATAACTTATAACTTTAGTAAAGTTCTTACCATAAGTTTTGGGCTGGACGACACATCAGCTTTGATGACCTGAAATAAGTGAACCAAAACAACAATTAGACATCAATTACATCTTGGTAGTTAAGAGATTAAGAGACACTGTCTGCATTACAGGGTAGTGAATTGCTTATCACCCTGGCTCTTCCAAGATGGGTGGTAATTTCATCTAGCATCTTTAAAAAAAAGTTCCTCACCTGTGTTGTCCATGGCCAGTCAGAATCACCGTAACTATAAGTCAACTCTTCGCCAGCTACAATATCTCAAGTCGCGAAGAGGCATAAGTGTGGCTCATCGTTTGCTTGTATGGCCTTCATTTTGAGATTGTGTTTTTTGTGATCATCATTAACGAGTCTCCCAAGGGAGGAGTCCTCTTCAGATGCATCAATGCTGCATAGAAACATAACATGTCACAGTTTAATGAAGATATTGCAGCACAAGGTTTATATTTCAGAAAAGGGACAGAAAAGTTCCTAACGCGTTGTTTAAAAAAGGAGTGCAGATGCTCTGATAGCAAACCAGTTGGTTTGAAGACTAATATTTTTCCTCACGGTTTAGGTCAGGGACAAGGTCAAATTAGGATCTGGGCCTGAGACAGGCCTACAGTGCATACTGTGCCACCAACCATTAAAATGTCTGTCTCCATTTGAATGTTGTTGCTTTTTTAAGATCTCAAAAAGGTAGTAATGTGTTTATTTTGTTCTCATCAATCCTACTTACCACCATGTTCTTCCTTTCCAGTGAAAATAAACACCTTTTCAGAATCATTGTACTGATCAGCTCGGACCTCGCTCTCCTGTTGTGTAAGCAGTTCACCTCGGTACTCCACAACAAAGTCTCCTTTGGATATGAATTCAGTGGCAAAAACTCCTCGTCCTTAGCAGACAAAAAATACAAACATTAGGAGATATTGCATTGTGCTTGTCAATTATTACAGAGAATAATCCACTCTGGTCACATGGTCACCCCATTCAACTTGCCAAGCTTCTCCAAAAACAACTGCTCCTATAAAATGACCTCACACTGTCTAAAAGTGATCCCACACATATCACCGCCAATCAAAATGAGGTTCAGGTGTGCAGCAGGGGTTTGGGGAGGGGGATGCACTGATCTGTCTGTTTCAAGAGGCTAGATTCAGTTGTCACTCTTACTTTGTCTTCTAAACCAATGATTAGTTTTCAAGGTGGGCCTTTTCAGGTGGAAGGAGATTTCAGATGGAGCATCATGTGACTGTAGTGAAGCTTTAAGAATACTATGACCATAATAAAAACACATGGCAAACTATTCCTTTAAACCTTTTTCTTGGGTGACTGTGCCCATATATCCCAATTCACTGTTTCCCACTAACCTCTAAAATATACATCTGATTCATAGCTGTCATATTTAGGACTGCCAGAAATATATTCGATATTCACCTTACCTTGAAATAATTTGATAAAACACTGGTAAAGTACTGGCTTATCAATGTTTGATCTTATGTGATGCTCTGCATCCTGCATGGCCCGGAGCAGTCTGGAAGATCTCTCCATCAGGCCAACTCAAATCTATCCTTGTGGGGTGCACAACACCTGGTTGCAAGCTAGCCAACTTTAGCTAGCTAAACTAACAATGCACAATCTAATGTTATCAAACTGTTACCTTAGACCTACTCAGTTTATCTATGGGGATCACGTGTCCCATTTAGCTGTCAATGCATGTTACTTATAACCACACTGATAGAATTATCTGAAATAGCTATCCATTAATATCAACACTTAGCTAACCAAGCTACCCGCCCAAATGTCAACAAAACTGGCTCACTACTGCATTAGCTAGATAGCTTGTTTGTTGCTGATGCTAGCTCACTAACTTCTAACTAGGCTAACATAGTTCATAAACCAATACAAGGATTTATGGCGGTGGAATTGTACTACAGCATGAAAATAATATATTATATTACTCACCTTTTTTTTAGGAACAGCGGTGACCTGCATTTGGCACGCACTTCTCCAGATGAAAGTGATTTTCCCTCTCTGGCTCTGCGCGGCAAAGTGGGGGAGGGGCAATTACAACGTGGGTACAGAGATAGTCATATAGGGGACGTGTCACTACAGTGGTGTGTGCATCTGTCAAGGCTCTGGAATCCTATAAAATCGCCATGACTGATGTTGATATTTCAGTTGTGTAGTAAATATTATATAGACCTAAGAAGTAGGCTAATACATTGCAAAATTAATGCATTTCGCCTAGGCCTATAGGTCATAGGAAACCTCAAGACACCAAAATTGACATTTTAAGGATTCAGAAATTGTATTGATTGATCCAGAAACAAAAGTATGGATTGACTAAAGAGATACCCACACTGAAGCCTTGCACAAACAATGGCAACATCAAAGATGGTAGTGTTTGTGTTGCAGAGCCAATCCTCCAGAGAGACTTGAGCCTAAATCCAGCACCTTAGACCACTTTGCCACGCTACCCAGCCTCTTCCTCAAAGCCAAACTTTCTCATCTGTTACCTAGGCTTGCTAAGCTCCCATTAATTTCAATCTATTCTTTATTGCTTCTTCATTTCATTTTCTTTGTTTATATCATGATGCTTTTTCTTTCTGTGTCAACCCTTTTGTTTTTGCTGCTATGTCTGAAGAGCACATTTGTAGAATGTGGATCTCTGCCAGCTGGTGGGAGGGTGGAATGGTGTTCTTCGGCTTGCAAGCATCCCCCTTTTTCCTCCAAACATAATGATGGTCATTATAGCCAGTTCTATTTTTGTGTCATCAGACCAGAGCATATTTCTCCAAAAAGTACAATCTTTGTCCCCATATGCAGTTGCAAACCGTAGTCTGTCTTTTTTATGGCTTCTTCTTTACTGAGCGGCCTTTAAGACTATGTCAATATAGGACTCGTTTTACTGTGGACATAGATACTTTTGTACCTGTTTCCTCCAGCATCTTCACAAGGTCCTTTGCTGTTGTTCTGGGATTAATTTGCACTTCTCGCACCAAAGTACGTTCATCTCCTTCCTGAGCGGTATGACGGCTGCGTGGTCCCATGGTGTTTATACTTGCATTTTATTGTTTGTACAGATGAACGTGATACCTCCACAGGTGCACCTCCAATTGACTCAAATGTTGTCAATTAGCCTATCAGAAGCTTCTAAAGCCATGACATAATTTTATGGAACTTTCCAACCTGTTTAAAGGCACAGTCAACTTAGTGAATGTAAACTTCTGATCCACTGGAATTGTGATACAGTGAATTATAAGTGAAATAATCTGTCTGTAAACAATTGTTGGAAAAATGACTTGATCAAATTAATTTGTAATTTGATCAAAGTAGATGTCCTAACCGACTTGCCAAAACTATAGTTTGTTAACAAGACATCTGTGGAGTGGTTGAAAAATGAGTTTTAATGACTCCAACCTAAGTGTATGTAAACTTCTGACTTCAACTGTATATACATATTTTGTGCACATTTGTTTACATCCAGGGAGGGCAAGTGCCCGGAAACAGTTCGATGGGGCAATCATAAGGTCTATGGGGTGGTAGCATGGTGGCCCTCTGTTTGCTAAATACCAGTTTGAGGTCATGGTAACACTCGGGAACTCGGGTCAGGTCGATGGATTCTAAAGACTCGGGAGTAGAACTCGGGGAATTCGGGAAAATACAAGTAGCTTGGCACGTAGGACCCCACTGCTTGATAGTGCCTACAGACCCGTCGATGTGAGGGTTATGGCTGTGAAGCAGTGCCTGATGGACTGCTGACGCTCATGTAAAGCAACATTACATTAAACTACACATGTGAAAATGTGATCACGTTGTGTTCCAAAACATGTTTTCACATGTTTTCACATAAAATGTAAGTTGATATCATGTGGTTTTCTGTAAGGTCAGGAATATAAGATGCATTTTGATGTTATGTTTGATGTTACATGATCTTGAAAATGCAATGTTCTTTGAGGTTCTGCCATGTTCCTTTCCATGTACATTCCATTTTACTTTCCCTCAGTCCTTTTCACTTTCCTTGGCAAAACAAACTCTGTCTCCGTCAAGACTTATTCAGAGCCACCATGAATTGATAGCAGCTTCTGACAGATTTTAAACCATTCAAAAAATAGTTTTATAATGAAGAGTAGACCCAACCTGTCAAGTGTCAGTGTGCAGAGGTGAGGACGGAGTCAGGAGCAGGACACAGAACTGAGTAAAATAACGTACTTTACTGGAAAAATAAACAATCATAAATTCCACGCAGGGAAAAACACACCATGACACAGAAGACTGCGGTGTCCGTCCTTTAGTAGTAGTTTCAATGGAGCAATTCAACCATGAAGGCCTGATTCATGCAGTCTCCTCTGAACAGTGCATGTTAAGTTGTGTTTGTCTTGAACTCTGTGAGCATTTATTTGCGCTCCAATCTGAGGTGCAGTTAACTCTACTGAACTTTGGGTCTTCCTCATGAGAGCCAGTTTCATCATAGCGCTTCATGGTTTTTGCTACTACACTAGAAGAAACTTTCAAAGTTCTTGAAATGTTCCGTATTGACTGACCTTCATGTCTTAAGTAACAATGTGGTTTCTGTTTGCTTATTTGAGCTGTTTTTGGCATAAAATGGACTTGGTCTTTTACCAAATAGGGCTATCTTCTGTAAACCATCCCTACCTTATCACAACACAACCTATTGGCTCAAACGCTTTAATAAGGAAAGAAATTCCACAAGTTAACTTTTAAGAAGGTACACCTGTTAATTGAAATGCATTCCAGGTGACTACCTCATGAAAAGGTTTGAGAGAATGCCAAGATTGTGCAAAGTGGTCAAGGAAAAGGATGGCTACATTTTTGCTTACTACTGTCATGTTTGTCATTTATTATCATGTCTTGTCCCTGTGCTCCCCATTCTATTCGTTTCCCTCTGCTGGTCTTATTAGGTTCTTTCCCTCTTTCTATCCCTCTCTCTCCCCCTCCCTCTCTCACTCTCTCGCTCTCTCTTCTCTCTATCGTTCCGTTCCTGCTCCCAGCTGTTCCTATTCCCTAATCATCATTTAGTCTTCCCACACCTGTTCCCGATCCTTTCCCCTGATTGGAGTCCCTATTTATTCCTTTGTGTTCCGTTCCTGTCCTGTCGGTTCCTTGTTTAGAATTCACCGTGCTGTGATTGTGTATCGCCCTGTCCTGTCGTGTTTTTGCTGTGATTGTGTATCGCCCTGTCCTGTCGTGTTTTTGCCTTCATCAGATGCTGCGTGTGAGCAGGTGTCTCTGTCAACTACGGCCTGCGCCTACCCGGAAGCGACCTGCAGTCTGTGGCCGCTTCTCCTGTTATTCCCTCTACAGACTAGAGGATTTCTGTTATTCCCTGTTTGGACTTGAATAAACTCTGTTTCTGTTAAGTCGCTTTTGGGTCCTCTTTCACCTGCATGACAGAAGGAACCGACCAAGGAATGGACCCAGCGACTTCAGACGCTCGTTACACTGCCGTCGAGATCCAAGGAGCCATGCTCGGCAGACACGAGCAGGAATTGTCTGCTGCTCGCCATGCCGTGGAGAACCTGGCCGCTCAGGTTTCCGACCTCTCTGGACAGTTCCAGAGTCTACGTCTCGTGCCACCTGTTACTTCCTGGCCTGCCGAGCCTCCAGAACCTAGGGTTAATAACCCACCTTGCTACTCCGGGCAGCCCACTGAGTGCCGCTCCTTTCTCACGCAGTGTGAGATTGTGTTCTCTCTCCAACCCAACACATACTCTAGAGAGAGAGCTCGGGTTGCTTACGTCATTTCACTCCTTACTGGCCGGGCTCGAGAATGGGGCACAGCTATCTGGGAGGCAAGGGCTGATTGCTCTAACAAGTTCCAGAACTTTAAAGAGGAGATGATTCGGGTTTTGACCGTTCAGTTTTTGGTGGGGAGGCTTCTAGGGCCCTGGCTTCCTTATGCCAAGGTGAACGGTCCATAACGGATTATTCTATTGAGTTTCGCACTCTTGCTGCCTCTAGTGAGTGGAACGAGCCGGCGCTGCTCGCTCGTTTTCTGGAGGGACTCACGCAGTGGTTAAGGATGAGATTCTCTCCCGGGAGGTTCCTTCAGATGTGGACTCTTTGATTGCTCTCGCCATCCGCATAGAACGACGGGTAGATCTTCGTCACCGGGCTCGTGGAAGAGAGCTCGCATCAACGGTGTTTCCCTGCTCCGCATCGCAACCATCTCCCTCCTCTGGCTTTGAGACTGAGCCCATGCAGCTGGGAGGGATTCGCATCTCGACTAAGGAGAGGGAACGGAGGATCACCAACCGCCTGTGCCTCTATTGCGGAGTTGCTGGACATTTTGTTAATTCATGTCCAGTAAAAGCCAGAGCTCATCTGTAAGCGGAGGGCTACAGGTGAAACTACTCAAGTCTCTCCATCAAAATCCTGTACTACTTTGTCGGTCCATCTACGCTGGACCGGTTCGGGTGCTACATGTAGTGCCTTGATAGACTCTGGGGCTGAGGGTTGTTTCATGGACGAAGCATGGGTTCGGAAACATGACATTCCTTTCAGAGAGTTAGAGAAGCCTACGCCCATGTTCGCCTTAGATGGTAGTCATCTTCCCAGTATCAGATTTGAGACACTACCTTTAACCCTCACAGTATCTGGTAACCACAGTGAGACTATTTCTTTTTTGATTTTCCGTTCACCGTTTACACCTGTTGTTTTGGGTCATCCCTGGCTAGTATGTCATAATCCTTCTATTAATTGGTCTAGTAATTCTATCCTATCCTGGAACGTTTCTTGTCATGTGAAGTGTTTAATGTCTGCCATCCCTCCCGTTTCTTCTGTCCCTACTTCTCAGGAGGAACCTGGCGATTTGACAGGAGTGCCGGAGGAATATCATGATCTGCGCACGGTCTTCAGTCGGTCCCCGAGCCAACTCCCTTCCTCCTCACCGGTCGTATGATTGTAGTATTGATCTCCTTCCGGGGACCACTCCTCCTCGAGGTAGACTATACTCTCTGTCGGCTCCCGAACGTAAGGCTCTCGAGGATTATTTGTCTGTGTCTCTTGACGCCGGTACCATAGTGCCTTCTTCCTCTCCGGCCGGGCGGGGTTCTTTTTGTTAAGAAGAAGGACGGTACTCTGCGCCCCTGCGTGGATTATCGAGGGCTGAATGACATAACGGTTAAGAATCGTTATCCGCTTCCCCTTATGTCATCAGCCTTCGAGATTCTGCAGGGAGCCAGGTGCTTTACTAAGTTGGACCTTCGTAACGCTTACCATCTCGTGCGCATCAGAGAGGGGGACGAGTGGAAAACGGCGTTTAACACTCCGTTAGGGCAAGTACCGGGTTCTGCCGTTCGGTCTCGCCAATGCGCCAGCTGTTTTTCAGGCATTAGTTAATGATGTTCTGAGAGACATGCTGAACATCTTTGTTTTTGTCTATCTTGACGATATCCTGATTTTTTCTCCGTCACTCGAGATTCATGTTCAGCACGTTCGACGTGTTCTACAGCGCCTTTTAGAGAATTGTCTCTACGTAAAGGCTGAGAAGTGCTCTTTTCATGTCTCCTCCGTTACTTTTCTCGGTTCCGTTATTTCCGCTGAAGGCATTCAGATGGATTCCGCTAAGGTCCAAGCTGTCAGTGATTGGCCCGTTCCAAGGTCACGTGTCGAGTTGCAGCGCTTTTTAGGTTTCGCTAATTTCTATCGGCGTTTCATTCGTAATTTCGGTCAAGTTGCTGCCCCTCTCACAGTTCTTACTTCTGTCAAGACGTGTTTTAAGTGGTCCGGTTCCGCCCAGGGAGCTTTTGATCTTCTAAAAGAACGTTTTACGTCCGCTCCTATCCTCGTTACTCCTGACGTCACTAGACAATTCATTGTCGAGGTTGACCTTCAGAGGTAGGCGTGGGAGCCATTCTATCCCAGCGCTTCCAGTCTGACGATAAGGTTCATCCTTGCGCTTATTTTTCTCATCGCCTGTCGCCATCTGAGCGCAACTATGATGTGGGTAACCGTGAACTGCTCGCCATCCGCTTAGCCCTAGGCGAATGGCGACAGTGGTTGGAGGGGGCGACCGTTCCTTTTGTCGTTTGGACAGACCATAAGAACCTTGAGTACATCCGTTCTGCCAAACGACTTAATGCCCGTCAAGCTCGTTGGGCGTTGTTTTTCGCTCGTTTCGAGTTTGTGATTTCTTACCGTCCGGGTAGCAAGAACACCAAGCCTGATGCCTTATCCCGTCTGTTTAGTTCTTCTGTGGCTTCTACTGATCCCGAGGGATTCTTCCTTATGGGCGTGTTGTCGGGTTAACAGTCTGGGGAATTGAAAGACAGGTTAAGCAAGCACTCACGCACACTGCGTCGCCGCGCGCTTGTCCTAGTAACCTCCTTTTCGTTCCTGTTTCCACTCGTCTGGCTGTTCTTCAGTGGGCTCACTCTGCCAAGTTAGCTGGTCATCCCGGTGTTCGAGGCACTCTTGCGTCTATTCGCCAGCGCTTTTGGTGGCCGACTCAGGAGCGTGACACGCGCCGTTTCGTGGCTGCTTGTTCGGACTGCGCGCAGACTAAGTCGGGTAACTCTCCTCCTGCCGGTCGTCTCAGACCGCTCCCCATTCCTTCTCGACCATGGTCTCACATCGCCTTAGACTTCATTACCGGTCTGCCTTTGTCTGCGGGGAAGACTGTGATTCTTACGGTTGTCGATAGGTTCTCTAAGGCGGCACATTTCATTCCCCTCGCTAAACTTCCTTCCGCTAAGGAGACGGCACAAATCATTATTGAGAATGTATTCAGAATTCATGGCCTTCCGTTAGACGCCGTTTCAGACAGAGGCCCGCAATTCACGTCACAGTTTTGGAGGGAGTTCTGTCGTTTGATTGGTGCGTCCGTCAGTCTCTCTTCCGGGTTTCATCCCCAGTCTAACGGTCAAGCAGAGAGGGCCAATCAGACGATTGGTCGCATACTACGCAGCCTTTCTTTCAGAAACCCTGCGTCTTGGGCAGAACAGCTCCCTGGGCAGAATACGCTCACAATTCGCTTCCTTCGTCTGCTACCGGGTTATCTCCGTTTCAGAGTAGTCTGGGTTACCAGCCTCCTCTGTTCTCATCCCAGCTTGCCGAGTCCAGCGTTCCTCCGCTCAAGCGTTTGTCCAACGTTGTGAGCGCACCTGGAGGAGGGTGAGGTCTGCACTTTGCCGTTACAGGGCACAGACGGTGAGAGCCGCCAATAAACGCAGGATTAAGAGTCCAAGGTATTGTTGCGGCCAGAGAGTGTGGCTTTCCACTCGCAACCTTCCTCTTACGACAGCTTCTCGTAAGTTGACTCCGCGGTTCATTGGTCCGTTCCGTGTCTCCCAGGTCGTCAATCCTGTCGCTGTGCGACTGCTTCTTCCGCGACATCTTCGTCGCGTCCATCCTGTCTTCCATGTCTCCTGTGTTAAGCCCTTTCTTCGCACCCCGTTCGTCTTCCCTCCCCCTCCCGTCCTTGTCGAGAGCGCACCTATTTACAAGGTACATAAGATCATGGACATGCGTTCTCGGGACGGGGTCACCAATACTTAGTGGATTGGGAGGGTTACGGTCCTGAGGAGAGGAGTTGGGTTCCGTCTCGGGACGTGCTGGACCGTTCACTCATCGATGATTTCCTCCGTTGCCGCCAGGATTCCTCCTCGAGTGCGCCAGGAGGCGCTCGGTGAGTGGGGGGTACTGTCATGTTTGTCATTTATTATCATGTCTTGTCCCTGTGCTCCCCATTCTATTCGTTTCCCTCTGCTGGTCTTATTAGGTTCTTTCCCTCTTTCTATCCCTCTCTCTCCCCCTCCCTCTCTCACTCTCTCGCTCTCTCTTCTCTCTATCGTTCCGTTCCTGCTCCCAGCTGTTCCTATTCCCCTAATCATCATTTAGTCTTCCCACACCTGTTCCCGATCCTTTCCCCTGATTGGAGTCCCTATTTATTCCTTTGTGTTCCGTTCCTGTCCTGTCGGTTCCTTGTTTAGAATTCACCGTGCTGTGATTGTGTATCGCCCTGTCCTGTCGTGTTTTTGCTGTGATTGTGTATCGCCCTGTCCTGTCGTGTTTTTTGCCTTCATCAGATGCTGCGTGTGAGCAGGTGTCTCTGTCAACTACGGCCTGCGCCTACCCGAAGCGACCTGCAGTCTGTGGCCGCTTCTCCTGTTATTCCCCTCTACAGACTAGAGGATTTCTGTTATTCCCTGTTTGGACTTGAATAAACTCTGTTTCTGTTAAGTCGCTTTTGGGTCCTCTTTCACCTGCATGACAACTACATGATTCCAATTGTGCTATTTCATAGTTTTGATGTCTTCACTATTATTCTAAAATGTAAAAAAATTTAAAATGAAAGAAAAACCATTAAATGAGTAGGTGTGTCCAGACTTTTGACTGGTACTGTATATATTGTGATATTGAAAATATGGTACAATCCAGGGGTGCAAAGCTCTTGGAGACTTACCCAGAAAGACTCATAGCTTTAATCGCTGCCAAAGGTGATTCTAACATGTATTGTGAATACTTATGTAAATGAGATATTTCTGTATTTCAATTTCAATACATTTGAGAAAAAATGTAAAACATATTTTCACTTTGTCATTATGGGGTATTGTCTGCAGCTGGGTGAGATGATAAAAAACTATAATTTAATCCATTTGGAATTCAGGCTGTAAGAAAAGAAAATGAGGAATACGTTAAGGGGTATGAACACTTTCTGAAGGCACTGTATATCTGTAAGAAAGTGATAAATGAGCGACTCTTTGAAAGGGGGTCATATATACATTGCCTTATTTAAAAAGAAAATAGCTATCATGCTATAATCAGCATAGTTTCTCAGACCAAATCTTCATTCTGGTTTAAACAAAGCAATCTGATCATACTCCAGTAAAATACACGCTACAGGGAATGCAAAAAAAAAATGGCTTCTGCAAAGCACATATATATTGTCCAATCAACATCCACACATTGATTTAATTCTTCGGGTCTTTATTCAAACACAAACACACTTGGAATAAAATGCTCTTTCAGTGTCTTGTTGTCGGTTGCGCAATGTTCAAAAGTGTGTGAGAGATTAGCATTAATGTGTGTGTATGTGTGTGGGGTCAAGTTTGGACGGTCGTAAATATGCAAATAGCCAAGATTGTATATATATGTATATTTGAAACTGACTTATCAAACTACACTGTACAGCTTTAGTGTGTCTGTGCATCATAGGTACAACTGTAAGCAATTCCGTTCTCAAATGTCTGTTTAATGTGAGAAACAAAAGGAAAAACACCTGTTAGACCATTACAATGCGGACTGTCATGCATCTTTACTATTTCAAACAAGACAATGAAGTGATACGTGTCATGGAGACTTATAACGGATACTTTCCGAAAAAGAGAAGTTTCAATTTTCAATTGACATGTAATGTAGTGCATTGGTGTCTAGATCCCTGTTGGGTGGCAAAGTGTCACAAGAATCCTGTGGGGAGAGAAAACAAGAGAATACATTAAATTAATGGGTGTTAACTAATCAGGGTTCAACAAAGCACTTCAAGTCCTCAATTCCTTCAAAAGAGAGAGAGAGAAAGAGAAAGGAGTATGGTCCCTGCAGTAGGACTACATGCTGGCCATGAGGTTGTCCAAATGGTACTCCAGGAGGCTGGAGAGCTCAGTGACCAGAGACTCTGGGTTAAAGTACCAAACATGTCATCTAGCAGAGCCATCAGCCCGCCCTGAAGAGAACACCACACAACACATAGAAAATGGCTCTGAGTAACTCAGCTTATCAAGAGGAGAGAGACAATTAGAAATACTCCCCCTAAAATAGCATTGGAACCTGGTTAACCATGAATATGGAAGTAAACAGGAAGTAACCTCTTGACTCGTACATTGAGCAGCAGCAGGTATCTGTCAGCTTCTGGCTCCATGTTGGCAGCAGTGGGCAGGAAGGAATACAGGAGAGCGTACAGACGCTCCACAAACCCACCAGGGTGCTAAAGAAAACAAAGGAAACTGCTAATAGAGAGAGCTCAAAACATGTACCAGTGAGATGTTACTTACCACCATCAGGGACTTCTGAGCTGTCATCATCCCAAACAGCACCAGCTCAAAGAGGACATCTATCATGTTCACATGATGGATCTAGGACAAGAAAACACGTTTGGAGAAAATAGGAATGATTTCATATAGATCAACTACTGTGATGTATAAAATACATGCATTTGGAAGAACTCAGTGAGACTTGAAAGAGTTAAATGAACTCACCTTTGCCTCAGCCAGCTCCCTCTCAATGTCATTCCGCTTGGAGGGGTCACTCAGGTAGTCCACAAAGTCGTTATAGGTACGGATGAACTTGGCCTCGTCCTATGACAATGAAAAGAGCATCTTAGTGAACAGAACACATTTCCCCCCAGGGACTGTCAGGATTTGGCCAGGGTTGTTCCGGGTTTTGGTCACTAGATGCCCCCATTGTGCCTTTTGACCTTTTGTTTTCCCTTGATCCCCATTATTATTTGCACCTGTGCCTCGTTTCCCCTGATTGTATTTAAACCCTTTGTTTTCCTCTGTTCTTTGCTCTGTGTTTGTATGTTAGCACCCAGCCCTAGTACTCTGTGAACTCTTGTTGAACCTGGTGGACTCTCTTGTGGAATTCTGTTTTTTGTTCTTGTTTGTTTGTTTTTGAGTATCTTTTGAGGCTTTTTGTGCTATACCTTCCACCTTGTGGATTTACCTTTTTGTCTTGGAGGATTACCTTTGTTCTTGTGGAATTCCTTTTGAGGTTGTGGAGTAACATGTTTTCCTGAAGAACTTCACTTTTTACTTCATTAAATACACCGTCTCAAGTACTGCTGTGTCTGCCTCATCTTCCGGGTTCTGCCGACTATTCGTGGCTCAGTTGGTTAAGTGACTGTTTCTCACTCCGGAGACCCGGGTTTGTAACCGGGTCTTGACAGGGACGCTGTCTTTCCCTTGAAAGAGAATGAGTTGAATGAGTGAGTTACCATGTGGTTGGCCTGAACCAGAGCGCCCAGGAAGACCTTTCCCGCCACAAACAGATGGTTCCTGCTCAGGGTCTAGGGAAGAGTTAGGGTGAGACATATTCCTCTAGGACACAGAACAAGAAGTCACAGAGAAAAATAAAAGTGGGTCCACTCACAGTGAAGGCCTGGTGCAGGGAGACGAGCCTCAGCACAATGTCCTCCACTCTCTTGGTGGTAAGGTAGAGGCTGTGAAAGGGAGGGAATGGAGCATGTCAACCATTAGAGTCAATGGGGGATAACAGCATTATGACCACTATCCATCAGCATCTGACAAGCCCAGACTACATAGACATTTAGAGGAACTCACTTTAGCAGAGGAACCTCCCTCTCCTCAGGCAGCAGGTCCTCCTCCCAGCCCTACGACAACAAAACAAGAATTCAAAATCGGTGACCAGTGCAATGACATAACAAACAGTCGGTCAATGGAAGGATCTTAATACTCCTAGTCAATAGTATGTGTGTGTAAAGTCTGACCTCATAGCAGTTGTGGCCCTCAGGCTCTGGGTCAGTGAACTGCTGAGTGGTAGGCGTAGAGAAGGGGGCAGCCTCCGACCACGCTGAAGAGGAGAGAAGCCCGTCCAGCCCCATGTGGAGAGTGGCGTACACCACTGAGACATCAGTCTGCTGCTCAAAACACACACAACACACCTGTTTACCACACACACGTTATTAGAAAACACACCAAATGTAATGCAAAAATGCCCAGTAATGTCTAGTCTATATACATAGGAAATCGTTTACATTTACATTACATTTACATTTACATTTACGTTTATTTATCTGGAAGCAGCCAATACTATTTCAGTAGTATTTACATCTTACCTGGATCCAAGTGATGGACTGCACTTTGGTGGCACAGTAGGGGATGCCCTCTGGACTAAGCCTGGCCATCTTCTTGGAGATGGCCCACACCAGTTGAGTCTCCAGGCCTCTCACCCTACTCACGTGGTGCATCCTCACCACCACCTGCTGTTGAGATAAACAACAAGACAACATCAACAAAACCCCTTCAGCATCTGCTGTGACACATTTCCATCAAGATCAAATGACTGACCATGTAGATTAGGATTAGCTAGTTACAAAGACATATACCTGGGATCCCCCACGCATGTAGGTGATGATGGGGCTGATGAACTGGAAAGTTCTCCAAGCTTTAACCACCGGACCGGCATTGTTCTGCACATTACAATACATTCATGTTGGAAACAGTAAACATTGTAACCGTGATGTGACTGTGTGTGTGTTTGGGGGGGAGGGGGTCTCTTACCCTGATCACAACAGGGCCACAGTACAGGGGGCTGAACCTAATCAGAATCAACTGCCAATTGCCAGTGGCCTCCTAAAGCAGAAAGCAGACAAGAGATTTGTTTCATGTCAAAGAGACACAACTTGAATATCTGGGATGTTTTGAAATCCCCAAACTTTCAGAAAATTGTACCTCAAGGATAGTCTGCGCATCTGGCACATCCTCCAGGATGATAGCAGCATTCTGGACATCAAGGAGGACTGGCAGCTGTGGAACAGCTGGCACATCATCCAATGGCACCTCCAACTGCACCTCGTCCAGGACAGTTGTTTCTAAAATTAGGAACATTGGAATATAAAATAAACTATTGTTAGGACATAAAACGTAGCAAGATTGCTAATACTAGCTAGCTAGGTAGCAAAAGTTGATCGCTTAGCAACAGTTACCAAAGTTAATGTTAGCTAGCAAGCTAGCTAGCTACAACATCTCTAGCACAAGCATTTTTGCCAAGTCTGAATGATAGAAATACACAACATTTCGCAATTATAATGACATTGTTAAATGTAGTCAAAGAAGAGTTTTAACATTTACATTTACATTTAAGTCATTTAGCAGACGCTCTTATCCAGAGCGACTTACAAATTGGTGCATTCACCTTATGACATCCAGTGGAACAACCACTTTACAATAGTGCATCTAAATATTTTAAGGGGGGATGAGAAGGATTACTTTATCCTATCCTAGGTATTCCTTAAAGAGGTGGGGTTTCAGGTGTCTCCGGAAGGTGGTTTAAACTCCACATACCCTCTTCGAGGTCGCTGTCCACCTGTCGACGATCACGAACCCTCAAAACAGAAAAAGACAAGAAAAACAAGCCACAAATGAATTTGAACAACCTGTCGGCTCCGTAGGCCGCCGACGTCCACGCACTCTCTCCGCCAGTCTTGAAAAGCACCCAGGCATTTTCCAGTCGATTGTTCTCAGGTCTCAAAAATCAAACAAGTTTGTTGTCAGCAGCAAACTGAAGTGGTTGTTTTCGCACAGAAAACGTTCCATAGAACGTCGGTTAGATGTCTCTTGGCAAAAACACGTTCGAAAATGATTTTTTTTTTTAAATGGACAACTGTGTTGCCATAGAAATGAGTTTGGAATTATATGATTCCTTTAGAATCCCTTAAATATGCTTGTCATCATTCTAGTGACGTCGATGAGCTCCTCCGTAGCTCAGTTGATAGAGCATGACGTGTTGCAAAGAAGAAGATAGATAATGATTTCAGGGAATTTTGTGATGATTGAGATAAAAGACTGTATTAAAAGCCTTAAGGACAATAGGTCCCCTGGAAATGATGTTTTAATAAGCGAGTTTTTATAAAGCATTCAATGATAAATTGATTCCTTTCATTCTTGCTATGTTTCACGAATCAATAGAAAATGGGGATTTACCGGCTTCCATAAAGCAAGGTGTAATTACTTTGATTCCCAAACTCAATAAGGATACTCTTTATATAAACAACTGGAGACCCATTAGCCTGTTGAATAATGATGGGAAATTATCACATTAGATATTTTCGTATCAGCTCTTTTTCAGAGCATATCTGATTGGTGAAAATAGCAATTACTCAAAAAAATACTGAATTGGGCTGCCTGTCTCAATGAAGCCATAGAAACCTGGACATTAAATACACTTTTCTTGTTCTCTCCCATCCCCTTTAGGTTTGTTGAACATGAGTGGAATTGAATCTCCAGCACACTAGTAGCACTAAAGACGTGTGAGTATAACTTTTCCAGGTGAGTTGAACCTACCTGTGGGTGCGCTGGGGATATTCCTGGGAGGTCTACTGATGAAGAGGTATAAGCTTGGCATTGTGTCTGGAGCCCAGCTGTCTTTCGTCACCTCCTTCATGGCCTCCCTCTTCCATTTGCAGTCTGGCACTAAGTGTGACAACATTCAGTTGGCTGGTCTGACCGTGTCCTACAACGGGTAAATATGACATCTGATTGGTTGGTTGGTGGGTGTGTTGATAAAAACAAAGGTTTTGATCAGTGGAATATGAAGGAGAGTTAGACCAAAACACACATGGGCTTGTGCCGGGGCTCCCTCTTGTGGGAATATTCAGTATGGTTGTTACTGAGCCCGGATTCTTGGCTGTTTTGTCACTGTGCCTGTGTCAATGATAGTTCAGCAACAATTATTTAAAAATCATTATTACCAGCCATTTTCTCTGTCCCCCCAGGTCCTCTGGTGTACGATGGCAGCCTTTTGTCAGAATGTAACAGAGACTGCTCCTACTTGGCTGGGGAGTGGGACCCTGTGTGTTCAGACAACGGCATCACCGACACCTCCCCCTGCCTCGCAGGCTGCTCCAGCTTTACAGGTTACAGACAGAACACGGTACCAATACTATTAATGTACTGAGTGTACAACACATTCACAGTGATGATGGCTCATGTTGACTCCAATGCTTCCCACAGTTGTGTCAAGTTGGCTGTAAGTCTTTTGAGTGGTGGACCATTCTTGATATACACGGGAAAATGTTGAGCGTAAAAAACCCAGCAGCGTTGCAGTTCTTGACACAAACTGGTACTCCTGGCACCTACTACCATGCCCCGTTTAAAGGCACGTACATATTTTGTCTTGCCCATTCACCCTCTAAATGGCACACATACACAATCCATGTCTCAATTGTCTCAAGCCTTACATTGAAAAAAAAAACTTTCTCCTCCTCTTTATCGATACTGATTTAGGTGGATTTAACTAGTGACATCCATAAGGGATTATAGCGTTAACCTGGATTCACCTGGTCAGCATATGTCATGGAAAGAGCAGGTGTTCTTAATGTTTTATACACTCAGTGTAACTCATTGGCACTGAAATTAGTTATTTGCAACCATTAACTGGGGCCTTGTTGAGGCCGTATCTATGTAAGTAACAATAAAGTATTATTTTGATGTATGGAAAAAATATGGTATGCAATTCCTATGTAGAGAAGGTTCTCTCTGGTAGTTGTTCAATATGACTTCAACTTTTACAGGGCACTGTGGTAAAATAGATGTTTAAACTCAGTGTGACTCCCTGTTTAAATAAAAGTTAAATAACATTTAAAAAAACATCAACACAAACACAGGATATGGGGTACACATGGTATCATATCATTCCATATTAGGCCCTACTGCACCTGCATTCCAGCACCATTCCAGCATCTGGAATTGACTCAACATGTTTGAGGTGGGGGATCAATACATGTGGGGGAAGAGGTGGCTGTCGAATGTATGATTCTGATATAATAATAATATATGCCATTTAGCAGACGCTTTTATCCAAAGCGACTTACAGTCATGTGTGCATACATTCTACGTATGGGTGGTCCCGGGGATTGAACCCACTACCCTGGCGTTACAAGCGCCATGCTCTACCAACTGAGCTACAGAGGATATGTACAGGTAAGTTCATTGTGTGTGTGTATGTGTGTGTGTGTGTGTGGTTCCATGTTTGTGTCCGTACTCTGAGGTGTGTTTGAATATGAATGAGCAGCAGTGTGGTGATGTGTCCTATCCCGTCCTTGCAGAGTGATCTTCCTTGGCCTCATCACATATCTCAGTGGCTCCTCCTTAGGAGGGATGGGGACACCACCATGGGCTGATTTAAAGGTTTTACTGCTAACCTACAAAGCATTACATGGGCTTGCTCCTACCTATCTCTCTGAATTTGTCCTGCCGTACATACCTACACGTACGCTACGGTCACAAGACGCAGGCCTCCTAATTGTCCCTAGAATTTCTAAGCAAACAGCTGGAGGCAGGGCTTTCTCCTATAGAGCTCCATTTTTATTTAATGGTCTGCCTACCCATGTGAGAGACGCAGACTGAAGACACATCTCTTCAGTGGGTCATATGATCGAGTGTAGTCTGGCCCAGGAGTGGGAAGTCTCTGCCTGGCCGGTTCCCCTCTTTCCACTGGGATTCTCTGCCTCTAACCCTATTACAGGGGCTGAGTCACCGGCTTACTGGTGCTCTTTCATGCCGTCCCTAGGAGGGGTGCGTCACTTGAGTGGGTTGAGTCACTGATGTGATCTTCCTGTCTGGGTTGGCGCCCCCCCCTTGGGTTGTGCCGTGGCGGCGATCTTTGTGGACTATACTCGGCCTTGTCTCAGGATGGTAAGTTGGTGGTTGAAGACATCCCTCTAGTGGTGTGGGGGCTGTGCTTTGGCAAAGTGGGTGGGGTTATATCCTCCCTGTTTGGCCCTGTCGGGGGTATCATCGGATGGAGCCACAGTGTCTCCTGACCCCTCCTGCCTCAGCCTCCAGTATTTATGCTGCAGTAGTTTATGTGTCGGGGGCGAGGGTCAGTTTGTTATATCTGGAGTACTTCTCCTGTCTTATCCTGTGTCCTGTGTGAGTTTAAGTATGCTCTCCTAATTCTCTCTTTCTCTCTCTCTCTTCGGAGGACCTGAGCCCTAGGACCATGCCTCAGGACTACCTGGCATGATGACTCCTTGCTGTCCCCAGTCCACCTGGCCATGCTGCTGCTCCAGTTTCAACTGTTCTGCCTGTGGCTATGGAATCCTGACCTGTAATTAATATTGTTCCTCCTCTTCCTTGTGGCAGGCGCAGCAGCACACTGCCCTCCAAAGCCTGCAAAATAATCGCCGGAGTGCCCCTTTCCTAGCTCTGCATGGACCATCCAGTGTCACGTCCTTGGTGACGTGTGGGGTGACATCCGGGCCGACCACAGCTACATCCTCTGGAAAGTGAAAAAAAAGAGGAACAGAATGAAAAGAGCAACAGAATGTAAACAAATGCAAACCGTAGCTTCTACACACTGGCCAGTTGAAAGGTTCTACGAAGATGTCTTGACAAACGGCACCTGTCAGAGTGCTCTCTAAGTGTAACTCACCTGCTTGGATGTCAGCAGAGTGGCGAAGACGACCATCGTGAGAGTCCTTTCTTCAGGTGTGACATGCTCAATCGATCCTTTTTATTTGTACTGGAATTTGATCCTTTTTTTCTCTGCTGCTACTCGTGTTTTACAGAAACACGTTTGAGTGGGTTTTATACAGTCTGGCGCATGTTGACACAATATGGAGAATGCATAGGCTGCAAACCAGCACGACTATCACGCATCAACTATAGACGAGTTTCACTCACTACTGCAGTTTGGACCTTTATACTCTCCTGCAAATTGTGACTAATAACCCCAATCAAATTTTAGGAGATGGGTTTTTGAATTCAGTACTGTATTTTCATTGAAATGGCAGATATTTATAATTTCACACAAAATGTATGTAATGCTTCCTACAAAGAAATTCTATTACTATTTTGTTTCAGATGGTCCCTCTGGCATGCATATTTTTGTATGATTTAACACGTGTTGAATCCCACTTCCTTGATCTTTTGAAGTTCATTTTAGTCCTCCTTCTTGCATGTTTTGTTCCATACCTGTGCCTTGGAGAAAACAACTATAGCCCTCCAAGTCTAATACGCTATACACACCAGCATCCTACAGTGTTAACTTATTGAGAATGTATTTCATTGCATTTAACATTTAAACTTCTTTTGAACTCTTCAGATCTTAACCGGATCAAACTGTAATGTTAATATATTACCCGAAGTCCAACTGGTTTTGGTGTCTTAGACAAAAAAGGTTGTTTTCTCCTCATAGTAAAAACACTGTTTCATGGTTTGAATTAAAAACACTGGGTATTTGTTTTGAAGAACTTCGTTTTTTGGGGGAAAAAGCAATACTTAGCTCTATTGCTGTCAGTGTAGAGGCCTGGTTAGAATTGTATTGCAATGACAGGTGAAGTGCATGTTGAAATCATGCTGCCTTGCTGCTCATTCCTTAAAGTACTATTACCAACGAATACCTGTTTGTCTGTAGCCATAGCTGTTCTTAACCTGTTCAACACTGACGCCCTCTGGTGGCATTTTATAAACGATGCATAATATTGTATACTGCCCTCATAAAGTACATTTCGGTCCTTACAGAAACATGCTTATGGAAAGAAGAATACCTAGTCAGTTGTACAACTGAATGCATTCAACTAAAATGTGTCTTACGCATTTAACCCAACCCCTCTGAATCAGAGATGTGCGGGGACATTCACGTCATCGGCGCCCGGGGAACAGTGGGTTAACTCCCTTGCTCAGGGGCAGAATGACAGTTAAGTACTGTTAGAAAGCTAAGAACTGTGGGACTCTGATAAGCGTCAGAAACAATGTGACTATTACAGAGCCCGAGATACGGGGGAGGTCCCAATTATCAGTTGTTGGGGAATAAGAGATTTGAAAGTCTAGGTTTGACATAAAATATGTAACCAATTATTCGCTCTAAACATGTGCACATTTCCATAGGAACATAGCCATTGTAAAACCGCGGGATTTGTGCAATGTTTTTCTTTTTACAGGATATACACATGAGAAGAAAGCTGAAGTCTTTATCCATACATTGATGTAAATATTCCCTTGTCTGATTCCCAGTTCGTCCACTAGCTGGCAGTAGGAGATCACATGAGTTCTCTTGGCCACTTGAAACCAGTTGCGTCTGGATCCTGTTCATTTCCTAATGAGCCGCCCCCAGGTGGTGAGGATAGGCAACAATTTGTAACTGGATCCTGGACTTCCTGACATGCCGCCCCAGGTGGTAAGGGTAGGCAACATCATATCCGCCATGCTGACCCTCAACACGGGGACCCCTCAGGGGTGTCTGCTTAGTCCCTTCCTGTACTCCATGTTCACCTGCGGCTCCAACACAATCATTAAGTTAGCCAATGACATGACTGTGGTAGGGCCTGATCACCAACGACGATGAGACAGCCTATAGGGATTTTTTTTTAAATTTTATTGCTTTAACACACATTTTAACATAGCATTAACCAATACATATCAAATTAGAAATCAAAGCAGTGGTAGGTTTTATGGGGAAAACATTCAATCAAATCAAATCACATACACATGGTTAATAGATGTTAATGCGAGTGTAGCGAAATGCTTGTGCTTCTAGTTCCGCCAGTGCAGTAATATCTAATCTAATCTAAGTAATGTAACAGTTTCACAACAACTACCTTATATACACAAGTGTAAAGGGATGAATAAGAATATGTAAATAAATATAAATAAATAATTAGATGAGTGATGGCCAAACGGCAGAGGCAAGATGCAGTAGATGGTATAGAGTACAGTATATACATATGAGATGAGTAATATAGGGTATGTAAACATTATATAAAGTGGCATTGTTTAAAGTGACTAGTGATGCATTTATTACATCCAATTTTTAATTATTAAAGTGACTAGAGATTGAGTCAGTATGTTGGCAGCAGCCACTCAATGTTAGTGATGGCTGGTTAACAGTCTGATTGTCTTGAGATAGAAGCTGTTTTTCAGTCTCTCAGTCCCAGCTTTGATGCACCTGTACTGACCTCACCTTCTGGATGATAGCAGGGTGAACAGGCAGTGGCTCGGGTGGTTGTTGTCCTTGATTGTCTTGCTTGCCTTCCTGTGACATCGGGTGGTGTAAGTGTCCTGGAGGGCAGGTAGTTTTCCCCCTGTGATGCGTTGTGGATGCTCTCGATTGTGCATCTGTAAAAGTTTGTAACCGTTTTTGGTGACAAGCCAAATTTCTTCAGCCTTCTGAGTTTGGAGAGGCGCTGTTGTGCCTTCTTCACCATGCGGTCTGTGTGGGTGGACCATTTAAATTTGTCCGTGATGTGTACGCTGTGGAACTTAAAACTTTCAACTTCTCCACTACTGTCCTGTTGATGTGGATAGGGGGGGGGGTGGTCCCTCTGCTGTTTCCTGAAGTCCACGATCATCTTCTTTGTTTTGTTGACGTTGAGCGTGAGGTTATTTTCCTGACACCACACTCCCGAGGGTGTGTAGCATAACAGCTTCATTGGCACAATGGACAATAACCTTGCACAATGTTCTAATCTAACATTCTAATCTATATCTGCTTAATTTGTCAATTATGTCAGTGTTGGAGCCCCTGGCTATCCATAAATGAAAAAAAACAAGATGGTGCCATCTGGTTTGCTTATTAATATAAGGAATTTGAAATTATTTATAGGTTTATAAGTATATTTTATCCAATTACATTTTTGATACTTAAGTGTATTTAAAACCAAATACTTTTAGACTATTACTCTAGTATTTTACTGGGTGACTTTAACTTGAGTAAAAGTAAAGATACCTTACTAGAAAATGACATGTATGTCATGTATGACAATTGGGTACTTCTTCCACCACTGCACCGGTTCTGTGTATAAGCCATTTAGCAATAACTTTTACCCAAAGCGATTTATCTACGATCATGCTTGCTTCGTCCCGCAAAGTATTGTTACAATCTCTGAGTTGTAAAATGTAATAATTTTGCTGGGAGAGACATTGAGTGACTGCTTTTGTTCCCCTTACAATCATCGGTCCTTTCCGATGTGACCCTGGTATTTTCCATGGGTATGGGCAAATATGGTTGAATTTCTACTCTATGGTAGTATTGAGAGAACTTTAAATGTACATTTATTTACCAGGGAAGTTGACTGAGAACATATTCTCATTTACAGCAACAACCTGGGAAATAGTTACAGGAGGAGGAGATAAATGAGCCAAATGTAAACTGGGTATGATTAGGTGGCCATGATGGTATGAAGGCCAGGTTGGCAATTTAGCCACGACACCAGGATTAACACCCCTACTCTTACGTGCCATGGGTTCTAGAGTGACCACAGAAAGTGAGGACACCCGTTGAACGTCCCATCTGAAAGACAGCACCATACACAGGCCAATGTCCCCCATCACTGCCCTGGGGCATTGGGATATTTTTTTAGCCCAAAGGAAAGGGTGCTTCCTATTGGCCCTCCAACACCACTTTCAGCATCATCTGGTCTCCAATCTAGGGACTGACCAGGACCATCCCTGCTTAGCTTCAGAAGCAAGTCAGCAGTGAGATGCAAAGTGGTATGCTGCTGGCTTTTTGTTAGTGTACAATGAATATACATGCCAAATGACAACTTGACTGTGCTAGATTCAAAACATTTAAAAGTGTCTAATGTTTGGTGATTTCAGTGAAATCATTATTTAAATGTATGCAGTGTTGTGACACATACAGTTGAAGACGGAAGTTTAAATACAACTAATACATTTAAACTAGGTACATCACAATTCCTAGTAAAATTTCCCTCTCTTAGTTAAGTTAGGATCACCACTTTATTTTAAGAATACGAAATGTCAGAATAGTAGTAGAGAGAATGATTTATTTCAGCTTTTACTTCTTTCATCACATTGCCAGTGGGTCAGAAGTTAGCCTCAATTAGTATTTGGTAGTATCGCCTTTAAATTGTTTAACTTGGGTCA
The DNA here is from genome assembly GCF_021184085.1 of Oncorhynchus gorbuscha. Lineage (NCBI taxonomy): Eukaryota > Metazoa > Chordata > Actinopteri > Salmoniformes > Salmonidae > Oncorhynchus > Oncorhynchus gorbuscha. The sequence goes on from NW_025745819.1 coordinate 87,421, forward strand.
AACGGTGAGCCTTCCACAAGCTTCCCACAATAATTTGGGTGAATTTTGACCTATTCCTCCTGACAGAGCTGGAGAAAATGAGTCAGGTTTGTAGGCCTCCTTGTTCGCACACGCTTTTTTTCAGTTCTGTCCACACATTTTCTATAGGATTGAGGTCAGGGGTTTGTGATGGCCATTCCAATACCTTGATTTTGTTGTCCTTAAGCCATTTTGCCACAACTTTGGAAGTGTGCTTGGGGTCATTGTCCATTTGGAAGACCCATTTGCGACCAAGCTTTAACTTCCTGACTGATGTCTAAAGATGTTGCTTCAATATATCCACATGATTTTCCATCCTCATGATGCCATCTATTTTGTGAAGTGCACCAGTCCTTCCTGCAGCAAAGCACCCCCACAACATGATGCTGCCACCCCCGTGCTTCACGGTTGGAATGGTGTTCTTCGGCTTGCAAGCCTCCCCCTTTTCCATCAAACATAACGATGGTTATTATGGCCAAACAATTCTATTTTTGTTTAATCAGACCAGAGGACATTTCTCCAAAAAGTATGATATTTTTCCTAATGTACAGTTGCAAACCGTAGTCTGGCTGTTTTGGGCGGTTTTGGAGCAGTGGCTTCTTCCTTGCTGAGGGGCCTTTCAGTTTATGTTGATATAGGACTCGTTTAACTGTGGATATAGAAACTGTTGTATCGGATTCCTCCAGCATCTTCACAAGGCCCTTTGCTGTTGTTCTGGGATTGATTTGCACTTTTCGCACCAAAGTAAATTCATCTCTAGGAGACAGAGTGCGTCACCTTCCTGAGCGGTATGATGGCTGCGTGTTCCCATGGTGTTTATATTTGCATACTATTGTTTGTGCAGATGAACGTGGTACCTTCAGGCATTTGGAATTTGCTCCCAAGGATGAACCAGACTTGTGGAGGTCTACAATTTTTTTCTGATGTCGAGGCTGATTTCTTTTGATTTTCCCATGATGTCAAGCAAAGAGGCGCCGAGTTTGAACATAGGCCTTGAAATACATCCCCAGGTACACCTCTAATTGACTATAATAATGTTAATGACCCTATCATAAGCTTCTAAAGCCATGTCATAATTTTCTGGAATTTTCCAAGCTGTTTAACAAAAGGCTAAGCTTGTGTTTGAAAATATTTATTTCATTTCATTTCGGATTTTCATGAATAGGAAAACTTTCTAGGGGTATTTATGTCCGCTTTACAGCCAACGCTAGACAAGCATTTGTGTAAGTTTATCATGGCATAATGCTATGCTAGCTCTGCTGGCAGCAGTGAACATTTTCACGAAAATAAGAAAAGCAACCAAATTAAATAATTTACCTTTGATGAACTTCGGATGCTTTCACTCAGGAGACTCCCAGTCCCACTCAATATTCCTTTTTTCCAAAAAGATTATTTTTGTAGGCGAAATAGCTCCCGTTTCTTCATCCTGCATGGCTGAGAAATCGACAGAAAATACTTCAACTATAACGCCAAACTTTTTTCAAAATTTGCTCCATAATATCAACAGAAACACGGCAGACGTTGTTTAGGATCCATCCTCAAAGTGTTTTTAACATATGTATTCAATAATATATCCGTGGAGGCAGTTGGTTTCTCATAAGAAACTATTGGAAAAATGGCTACCTCAGTATTTTCCGCAACGTTTGCTCCGGGAGACACCATGCGTCCACTCGCCCTATATGGTCTCTTACAGCCATTCTCCAATGGAAATGCCTAAAAAGACATCACAATGCTGCGGACACCTTGGGGAAAACGTGGAAAATGTAAGCTGACTCCTAGCTCCTTCACAGCCATATAAGGAGTCATTGGCATGAGGCTGTTTTAAAAAATGCGGCACTTCCTGATTGGATTTTTATCTGGGTTTCACCTGTAACATCAGTTCTGTGGCACTCACAGACAATATCTTTGCAGTTTTGGAAACGTAAGAGTGTTTTCTTTCCAAAGCTGTCAATTATATGCATAGTCGAGCATCTTTTCGTGACAAAATATCTTGTTTAAAACGGGAACGTTTTTCATCCAAAATGTTTAATAGCGCCACCTAGTCGCAAAAAGTTTATGAGAATCCTCACTGAGGAAAAACTTTGGGCTTTTAAATTAGGGCTATTTTCTGTTGTCCCGATGCCGGAGTTACAAATACAGACAATTGTAAAATGCGTCTATTTGCAGAGAATCTCAGTCAGTTCCATAGCCTTGGTGGTATAGTGGTGATTGTAGCAGTTTTACAAAAAGCAGTCCAGGGTTCGGTTCCCAACCGAGGCGTTAACTAAAACAATCTGAGTTTTTGGTTGTAATTAAATTAATTGTATTGCAGAGAAAGTTATAGTCACTCGTATTGGTATAGGATATAAACTGAACGTTTTAAATAGTTTGTTTGGTTCAATTTGAAAGACTAATTCATTCAACTTAAAATAAGGACAGAGCGAATTTTGATGCAAGACGATGTCAGTTCACTAAATGATCTGTTAAAATAATGTATTGGGAATAGAGTCGTAATTAAAATGCTAAATCAAAGACGAGACAGTTACTTAAATCAAATGAATTCTAAATAATAACGAAGAGACAATTACGATAGATTTGTGCCCATCGAAGTGTTCTTATAAATTTAGCGAATTGAGAGATGAGAGATGTTGATTGATGTTGTAAATTCTAATTCAGGATTCAACAGATGTGATAAATTAGGTTTGGTTTATCAAACCCGTACTACTGTTGCTGCAGACAGCCAACAATTATTTACAATTCATTGAAAGTCGTTGCGGCTCGGCTCTAGGTTGAGCGCTTGTTGATGACATCACTTGCAAGGCACTTTTGTCACCACGGAAATGATGTCGTGACTGGGGGTTTCGGAGAAAATTGTTTGTGTCATTTAGAAGGAAAATGCGTGCATTATTGTTTGGAGTCACTTTTCAGAAGTTGATGAAAATTTCAAAATACATTTCTAAAAGTTGTTGTAGGTCGTCAGGGTAGTCAGGAAAGATGCTAAAAACTAGCAGCAGATTTGCTAGGTTGAATTTGGTTATTTGAGCTTTTCCCCTGATATGTAGACATCTGTAACAGGGGCAAGTTGGGTTTTTCTTGTGGAACATGCAGATGGTGTTTTGTTTTATTGAGATGTAAACGTGAGTCTCTGAGTAATTATGTCACCTGAAGCATTATAGTAGTGAGTTTTTGTATAGTTTGTTTTTGCTGATAAAAGTGGTTTGTTTATTTGGTTGAGGAGTTGATTTAACTTAATTAAACATTGTATTCTGGTGTGTTTAAGTAGGATTCCTTCTTCCGGGACGGATGGAAGTTATCTAGACTATGTAAGTTGAAGGAGCCATGGGAGAATGCGTTTACATTTTTATTAAATATCTGGGATTAAATTATGGATTTCTTACACTGAGAAATGTACAACATTTGCGGCAGAGGGAAAAAGTAATACATTGGATAATAATGTTATCTGGTTAATTGTATCTAAGGGTAGCATGTTCATTTAAGTAAACATATACATTGACGTTGTTTAAAGGCACAGTCAACTTAGTGTATGTAAACTTCTGATCCACTGGAATTGTGATACAGTGGATTATAAGTGAAATAATCTGTCTGTAAACAATTGTTGGAATTTTTTTTTGTGTCATGCACAAACTAGATGTCCTAACCAATTTGCCAAAACCATAGTTTATTAACAAGAAATTTGTGGATTGGTTGAAAAAAAAGTATACGTAAACTTCCAACTTCAACCGTACATGATCTTTGATCAGCTTCATTATTGGAATAATTAAATCGATATTTAAGTATGACTGTTTGAAGAAATAACAGTCGCTCTCACTGGGTTACAATTTCCACCACATTAGAGAGAAAGCTCTAGAGTCGAACTTGAAGCTATCATTACTTTCAACATCCTAATAACTATCGGGGAAGGCAGGTAGCCTAGTGTTTTACGCGTTTGGCCAGTATTTCAAAAGGTTGCTGGATCGAATCCCCTGGCTGATAAGGTAAAAATCTGATGTTCTGCCCCTGAACAAGGCAGTTAACCCATTGTTCCCCGGTATGGTGTCATTGTAAATAAGAATGTATTCTTAACTGACTTTCCTAGTTAAATAGAGGTTACATTTAAATCCCTCTTATTGTGTGTGAAAGTTCTCGGTCCCTTAATTTAAAACAAAACTTTAAAGATTCTAATAAAGAATGCAAATAAACTTACCGATAGAAAAGAGCAGGACTTGGTAATAGGGAGAGAGTCTGACCCCCATGTCCTACAGTAAAGGGAAAAATAAAGAGAACATTCAGGCTAATGTCAGCCAACAGATGATTCGTTAAAGTCATTATCAGTGACAGTCTGTGATATAAGCCACCTTCTCTTTTTACATAAAAAAAAATGTTTATTTTCATTTGATTTGTTTTGAATGATTTATTACAAAACACAAGAGAAAAGGGTAACATTAAAGTATTAGAACATGAACGACAAACAATACAGCATCAAGACACTTAAACATGTATCAGTTTTTCATCCGTATGTGTGAGGGTGCGTGTGCATGATAGTGATATAAAATATATGTCATAGTTTCCTTTTTCATGATCACAATCTTGTGAAAGCCGAACCCTCCAAGATCCCCCCACAGTTCCCCAATAGCTGTCCCTCAACCATTTGAGACCCCTCCCACAGCCCCCCCAGAACAAAAAATAAAAATACAATGAATTCCATTCCCCACCCCCAAGAATCCCAAAATGCACCAACAACCAAAAATAAGGAACTAAAGAGAAAAAAAGACAGAAGAAAACAGCAAACAATGCAAAAAAAGAATAAAACAAAATAAAAATAAATTTAAAACAAAGGAAATCAAGGACAACTGAAATCATAACAGCAATGCCTACTTTATATGTTTGTGTGCATGTCTGGCACTATTACATGTATGTGTGTGTTCTTGTATGTGTTTATTTGAATGAGAGTGTGTGTATATGCATGTGTACAAACACCTGTATGGCATCAGCCCCAGGCAAACCGGCATTAGTTGTAAAAACACTGCCACTTAGTGTCATTCAAATGTACTTTTATTAATGTTTTATTTGTACTTTTTTTCCTTTATCTTTTGACCATCATTCTCTCTCTCACACAGCAACTCCACTCCCACTTGTCTCCAATTCCACATACCAACCCTCAGCTTCCCTCAGCCCATACCATCTATCTCTGCTGGCCATCCACTTCATGTTTCTACGCAACACTTATCTTTCAACGATGTCTAATGTACAATTTCAATCTCTAATCGAATAGAATCTATAGATTGCGTGTTGAAGATAAATACTTTCACTAAGAGTATTAGTATATTATTAATTGACTGACCCATCTCTCCAGATCTCCTAACAGTACTATTTCTAGGGTAAATGTTTTAGATCAATGCTATGCATTTTCAGCCATTCCTGAACCTGAGACCAGAAACGGGCTACCTGAGGGCAATACCAAAAAAAATGGTCTATTGATTCTGTATCCTCACAACAAAATCTGCAGAGATTTAATGACCCCATTCACCAAATATTCAACATTTTGTTGGTGGCAAGAATTCTATATGATAATTTTAGCTGAAAAGCACAAAGTCTTGAATGTTGCGTTGTTTTATATATCAACTCATACACCCTGTACCATGGAATCGGTACATCAAACATCTCTTCCCAACCATTTTTCAATCTGTATGGCACAGTTGTCAACATCCTGGTCCTCAAATGAAACTGGTATACTTTCCTATTTATGCTATTTTTATTCCTCCGCCAGTTTTGATCCCATATTGGGCAGACAGACCAGTTCCCTACCTCCGCCCACTGCAACCCGACTTCTCCATTTTTGGGACAATGCTGTAATCAATTGGTTGTACTCTTGGATTGAGCAGAACTTCCCGTACAATTCTGATAACACTATGAAAGGACATAACTCTACCATTACAACTAACAATATAATTTAAAAACAAAATACCCTTTTCAAACATCTTTCCCATAAAAACAGGTATTTTATCAACCAGCACATTTGAGTTCAGCCATAATATTTGTTGTAATATTTATTCTATCTTTTCAGGAGGATGAAATTGAAATTGTAGCCAGCTCTGCAATGCTTGTTTGATAAAGACAGATACTTTGAAAAAAGTATAATTTTCAATTAATCGAAAATGAGACCTGGCAATCTGCACAAAGGCAAAAAGGTCATTTTTAAACAGTGGGTGAGCTTTTCTTATTAATCTACTTGAGAAACATTTAGGGTTCAATTAAAACTTTTGAATGAGTGAATCTTTTAGAGAGAGCTTTAGTTATATTATATTTAATAATCTCAACCCTCCCAACTCCTATTCATTATATACATAGGCTTGTTTTATTGTGCCTGGTTTAGCGTCCCAGATAAAGCAAACTATTTTTTGCTCATATGATTTAAAAAACGAATCATCAGGAGTAGGCAGCGCCATAAGTAAGTGAGTAAACTGAGATATGACTAAGGAGTTAATCAGGGCAATTTTTCAATAAATAGACAGGAATTTACCTCTCCATGGTTGCAGGATCTTGTCTATTTTTACAAGTTTTATATTGAAATTCATTGTGGAGAGCTTATTTATATCTTTTGTGATATGAATACCGAGTACGTCTACTTCACCATCAGCCCATTTTATAGGTAAGCTGCAAGGTAATGTAAAAGTTGTATTTTTTAAGGATCCAATACATAATATTGTACACTTGACTTAATGAGGTTTTAGTCCAGAGAGTTATCTACATCTTCAACGAGACATTGCAGGGATCTAGCGTATGGACTTAACATAAAACTTGAGTCATAGGCATACATGGACACCTTTGTTTTTAAGCCTTGGATTTCTAATCCTCTAATGTTGTTATTGGATCTGATGTTGATAGCTAGCATTTCGATGGCCATAACTTATAGATATGTTGACAGCGGACACCCTTGTTTAACTCCTCTTGACAATTCAAAACTCTAAGAAGTAGTCGTTATTTACTATTATACACCTGGGGTTGCTATACATTATTTTTTACCCATTTTATAAGAGAATTACTGAAACTGAAAGAATCCAGGCATTTAAAAATAAAATCCAGTCTTACTTTATCAAATGCCTTTTCAAAATCCGCTATAAATACTATTCCTGGCTTCTTATATGTTTCATGATGTTCTATTATTTCTAGTAGTTGTCGTATGTCCAATGTATTGTCCAGGTAAAAAATATGTCTGATCAGGATGAACAATATCTGGTAAAAACCCTTTCATTCTGAGTGCTATGCATTTTGCTAGTATTTTTGCATCATAACATTGAAACGTAAGAGGCCTCCATTTTTTTTAGATAGACCGGGTCTTTATATTTGCCATCTGGGTATTGTTTTAATAATAGAGAAATCAGATCTTCCTGCTGAGTACCTGACAGACTACCATTTCTATAGGAGTAGTTAAAACAATCCAACAATGGAGCTTTTAGTATATAAAAAAATACTTGATATACCTCTACCGGTATGCCATCAAGCCCTGGGGCTTTTCCAGACTGAAAGGATTTAATGGCCTCAGAAAGTTTTTCCTCTGTAATTTGGCCTTCACACTGATCGTTCTGTACATTTGTTAATTTTCCATTTTTTCCATTATTTGGAAATAATTCCTTACCGTAATCTTCATTCAGTGAGAAAGTATAAAACGGAAAAGAGAACATCTGCCTAAAATAATTAGCTCCCTCTTTAAAAATATCATTCAGAGAATCACAGATTCTTTTTGCTAAACCTAAGCTTCCAAATACTCTTCTGCAACCCGCCAATGTAGCTACTTTTCCTAAAGTAGTTATATTTACTTTGAAACCGAAACCGGAACCCTTCAACTGAAGCTAGCCAGCTATGCTAGCGGTCTTCAGCTAACCTTTAGCTTGGAAAGCTCTCGCCAGTTCGAACAACGCGACGCTAACCAGAGCATAACGGACCTATTTATTTTTTATTTTTTACCCCCGGATTCCCACCACAAACGGAACATTCTTCAGCTGGATCTTCACAACTAGCTATCGAGCTAAACAGCAACCCTGGTTGATTACTCCTGGCTAGCGTTTCCACCCACGTAGCTTGAAGCTAGCCCGGCCAGAGCTCCTAGCATACTCCTGGGCTACAATACCTTGACTACGACCGGTCTATCGATGTCACCGCATGAAGAGGAATAAACAGACTCACCCCATCGCAACGTCCTCCAAAGGCTAACTCTCTAGCCCTCGCTATCTCCTTGCTTGCTAACTCGGCATGCTAACTGCTAGCTTGTTTAGCTTGTTTAGCCCAGAACACACCCAAGAACCTCCAGAAGCTAACCAGCTAGCTACAAGCTATTTAGCTACCAGCTAGCTAGCTACAAGCTATTTAGCTAAAAGCTAGCTAGCTACAAGCTACTTAGTCATTGTTAGTTCTCTTAACCTGGATAACACCCGCCAGCCCCCCTGCCCCTGGACTCTGATCACTTGGCTACATAGCTGATGCACACTGGACTGTCCATTAATCACGGTACTCGATTCTACTTGTTTGTTTTATCTGTCGGCCCCGTTGCCTAGTCAATGCCATTTTACCTGCTGTTGTTATGCTAGCAGATTAGCTGTTGTCTCACCCACTGTTTTAGCTAGCTTTCCCAATTCAACACCTGTGATTACTGTATGCCTCGCTGTATGTCTCTCCCAAATATCAATATGCCTTGTATACTGTTGCTCAGGTTAGTTATCATTGTTTTAGTTCACTATGGAGCCCCTAGCCCCACTCCTCATACCCCTGATACCTCCTTTGTCCCTCCTCCAACATATGCGGTGACCTCACCCATTATACCACCAGCATGTCCAGAGATAAAACCTCTCTCATCATCACCCAGTGCCTGGGCTTACCTCCGCCATACCCGCACCCCACCATACCCCTGTCTGCGCATTATGCCCTGAATATATTCTACCATGCCCAGAAACCTGCTCCTCTAATTCTCTGTCCCCAACGCTCTAGGCGACCAGTTTTGATAGCCCTTAGCCGCACCCTCATACTACTCCTTCTCTGTTCCGCGGGTGATGTGGAGGTAAACCCTGGCCCTGCATGTCCCCAGGCACCCTCATTTGTTGACTTCTGTGATCGAAAAAGCCTTGGTTTCATGCATGTCAACATCAGAAGCCTCCTCCCTAAGTTTGTTTTACTCACTGCTTTAGCACACTCTGCTAACCCAGATGTCCTTGCCGTGTCTGAATCCTGGCTCAGGAAGGCCACCAAAATTCAGAGATTTCCATACCCAACTATAACATCTTCCGTCAAGATAGAACTGCTAAAGGGGAGGAGTTGCAGTCTACTGCAGAGATAGCCTGCAAAGTAATGTCATACTTTCCAGGTCCATACCCAAACAGTTCGAACTACTAATTCTGAAAATCACTCTCTCCAGAAATAAGTCTCTCACTGTTGCCGCCTGCTACCGACCCCCCTCAGCTCCCAGCTTTGCCCTGGACACCATTTGTGAATTGATTGCCCCCCATCTAGCTTCAGAGTTTGTTCTGCTAGGTGACCTAAACTGGGATATGCTTAACACCCCGGCAGTCCTACAATCTAAGCTAGATGCCCTCAATCTCACTCAAATCATCAAGGAACCCACCAGGTACAACCCTAACTCTGTAAGCAAGGGCACCCTCATAGACGTCATCCTGACCAACTGGCCCTCCAAATACACCTCCGCTGTCTTCAACCAGGATCTCAGCGACCACTGCCTCATTGCCTGTATCCGCTACGGTGCCGCAGTCAAACGACCACCCCTCATCACTGTCAAACGCTCCCTAAAACACTTCTGTGAGCAGGCCTTTCTAATCGACCTGGCCCGGGTATCCTGGAAGGACATTGACCTCATCCCGTCAGTTGAGGATGCCTGGTCATTCTTTAAGAGTAACTTCCTCACCATTTTAGATAAGCATGCTCCGTTCAAAAAATGCAGAACTAAGAACAGATACAGCCCTTGGTTCACTCCAGACCTGACTGCCCTCGACCAGCACAAAAACATCCTGTGGCGGACTGCAATAGCATCGAACAGTCCCCGCGATATGCAACTGTTCAGGGAAGTCAGGAACCAATACACGCAGTCAGTCAGGAAAGCTAAGGCCAGCTTCTTCAGGCAGAAGTTTGCATCCTGTAGCTCTAACTCCAAAACGTTATGGGACACTGTGAAGTCCATGGAGAACAAGAGCACCTCCTCCCAGCTGCCCACTGCACTGAGGCTAGGGAACACGGTCACCACCGACAAATCCATGATTATCGAAAACTTCAACAAGCATTTCTCAACGGCTGGCCATGCCTTCCGCCTGGCTACTCCTACCTCGGCCAACAGCCCTGGCCCCCCCGCAGCTCCTCGCCCAAGCCTCTCCAGGTTCTCCTTTACCCAAATCCAGATAGCAGATGTTCTGAAAGAGCTGCAAAACCTGGACCCGTATAAATCAGCTGGGCTTGACAATCTGGACCCTCTATTTCTGAAACTATCCGCCGCCATTGTCGCAACCGCTATTACCAGCCTGTTCAACCTCTCTTTCATATCGTCTGAGATCCCCAAGGACTGGAAAGCTGCCGCAGTCATCCCCCTTTTCAAAGGGGGTGACACCCTGGACCCAAACTGTTACAGACCTATATCCATCCTGCCCTGCCTATCTAAGGTCTTCGAAAGCCAAGTCAACAAAGAGGTGACTGACCATCTCGAATCCCACCGTACCTTCTCCGCTATGCAATCCGGTTTCCGAGCCGGTCACGGGTGCACCTCAGCCACACTCAAGGTACTAAACGACATCATAACCGCCATCGATAAAAGACAGTACTGTGCAGCCGTCTTCATCGACCTTGCCAAGGCTTTCGACTCTGTCAATCACCATATTCTTATCGGCAGACTCAGTAGCCTCGGTTTTTCGGATGACTGCCTTGCCTGGTTCACCAATTACTTTGCAGACAGAGTTCAGTGTGTCAAATCGGAGGGCATGTTGTCCGGTCCCCTGGCAGTCTCTATGGGGGTGCCACAGGGTTCAATTCTCGGGCCGACTCTTTTCTCTGTATATATCAATGATGTTGCTCTTGCTGCGGGCGATTCCCTGATCCACCTCTACGCAGACGACACCATTGTATACACTTTCGGCCCGTCATTGGACACTGTGCTATCTAACCTACAATCGAGCTTCAATGCCATACAACACTCCTTCCGTGGCCTCCAACTGCTCTTAAACGCTAGTAAAACCAAATGCATGCTTTTCAACCGATCGCTGCCTGCACCCGCATGCCCGACTAGCATCACCACACTAGATGGCTCTGACCTTGAATATGTGGACACCTATAAGTACCTAGGTGTCTGGCTAGACTGCAAACTCTCCTTCCAGACCCATATCAAACATCTCCAATCGAAAATCAAATCAAGAATCGGCTTTCTATTCCGCAACAAAGCCTCCTTCACTCACGCTGCCAAGCTTACCCTAGTAAAACTGACTATCCTACCGATCCTCGACTTCGGCGACGTCATCTACAAAATTGCTTCCAACACTCTACTCAGCAAACTGGATGCAGTTTATCACAGTGCCATCCGTTTTGTCACTAAAGCACCTTATATTACCCACCACTGCGACTTGTATGCTCTAGTCGGCTGGCCCTCGCTACATATTCGTCGCCAGACCCACTGGCTTCAGGTCATCTACAAGGCCATGCTAGGCAAAGCTCCGCCTTATCTCAGCTCACTGGTCACGATGGCAACACCCATCCGTAGCACGCGCTCCAGCAGGTGTATCTCATTGATCATCCCTAAAGCCAACACCTCATTCGGCCGCCTTTCGTTCCAGTACTCTGCTGCCTGTGACTGGAACGAATTGCAAAAATCGCTGAAGTTGGAGACTTTTATCTGCCTCACCAACTTCAAACATCAGCTAGCTGAGCAGCTAACCGATCACTGCAGCTGTACATAATCTATTGGTAAATAGCACACCCATTTTCACCGACCTCATCCCCACAGTTTTTATTTATTTACTTTTCTGCTCTTTTGCACACCAATATCTCTACCTGTACATGATCATTTATCACTTCAGTGTTAATCTGCAATATTGTAATTATTCGCCTACCTCCTCATGCCTTTTGCACACATTGTATATAGACTCCCCTTTTTTTCTCTGTGTTATTGACTTGTTAATTGTTTACTCCATGTGTAACTCTGTGTTGTCTGTTCACACTGCTATGCTTTATCTTGGCCAGGTCGCAGTTGCAAATGAGAACCTGTTCTCAACTAGCCTACCTGGTTAAATAAAGGTGAAATAAAATAAATAAAAAATAAAACAGATGACTCCGTCTTCAGTAATGAGTTTCTGCAAATATTTTTTTGTTAGTGTTCCTGTATTGGAGATTCAGGAAGACTTTTGTGCATTTTTTCTCCATATTCCATCCAGTTTGCATTTTTGTAATAGATTACATTAGATTGTTTTTGAATAAGTTCCTCAAATTCTTTTTGTTTTTCCTCTAAATAGTTTTATATCTCTGTAGTATTGTTTTTATTGCTATCTACCTGTACTATTAGTTCATTGATTTCCCTTGTTAGTCTTGTTTCTTTAGCCAGAAACTGCTTTTTTAAATTATTGATGAATATTGAATTGAATGACCCCTGAAGGTACATTTAAAGATATCCCAAACAATAAGGGGATTTGCTGAACCTATATTATACTGGAAACATTCATTTCTAAATAATTTTGTCTTAGTTAAAAATAAGTTGTCCTCCAGTAAACTTTGATTACATTTCCAATATCCCCGTCAATGTGGAAAATCTATAAGAGTTATGTGAATGCCAATTAGATGATGATCCGATCGCATTCTGTCTCCTATTAAAACTTTAACCTTTGACGCAAGAGAGAAAGAGACAAGAAAGTAGTCAAGACGACTAGCTTGATTAAGTCTCCTTCATGTATATCTCACTAGGTCGGGTTTTTTTAGTCTCCAAATATCCACTATTTCTAATGTGTCCATAATATTTGTGATTTCCTTAAGGGCACTGTGATGATAGTTTGTAGAGTGATTTCCTTTGAGGTCAATTGAGGTACTTAACACTGTGTTATAGTCTCCTACCATAATGATTAGATCATTTGTTGCATGTAAATTCAATACATTTGTACAAATGTTGTCGAAGAAGTGTGGATCATCCTTATTTGGACCATATAGATTAATGAGCCAAGTCTATTTTTCGTCCACTTTCATATTCAAAATTATCCGCCTTCCTTGCGAATCATTCCTGATTATTTGCACATTCAGATCAAGATTTGTGTTAATTAATATCACACCCTTTGAGCTCCTTTGTCCATGACAGAAAATTATTTCACCACCCCATTCCCTTTTCCACACAACTTCATCTAAGGATGTAGAGTGAGTTTCCTGTAACCAGTATATGTTATAATCCTTTCTTTAAGCCATGTAAAGACAGATCTTTTTTTATATTCTGCCAAACAGTTACAATTATAACTAGCTATACTTATTTCACCCCTTATCATAACTAGATACAATTCTCAGTCTAAACTGACCATAATTAGTGTTTGTAAAGTTACTGCCATCAGTGATATTATGGTCAAAACTAGAGTTTTCAAATGTCTGATATTTAGAATTCAAGAAATAGGTTCTAGCAATATTTATTTTATTACCTTGCCTGTTTGCCTGTGAGCCAATGCCACAGATGTGTAACGTCATTCTTCGTTTGTAGAAAGAGATTCGGACCGAAATGCAGCGTGGTGGTTACTCATGTCTTTAATGAAGGAAAAAAGCGATACATGAAATAACTAAACAAAAGCAAAACAACAAACGGAACGTGAAACCTAATTACAGCCTATCTGGTGAAACTACACAGAGACAGGAACAATCACCCACGAAATACAAAGCGAAACTCAGGCTACCTAAATACGGTTCCCAATCAGAGACAACGAGAATCACCTGACTCTGACTGAGAACCGCCTCAGGCAGCCAAGCCTATACAACACCCCTAATCAGCCGCGATCCCAAATACTACAAACCCCAATACGAAAATACAATAACATAAACCCATGTCACACCCTGACCTGACCAAATATATAACGAAAACACAAAATACAATGACCAAGGCGTGACAGAACCCCCCCCTAAGGTGCGGACTCCCGGACGCACCTCAAAACCATAGGGAGGGTCTGGGTGGGCGTCTGTCCATGGTGGCGGTTCCGGCTCAGGACGTGGCCCCCACTCCATTAATGTCCTAGTTCCTCCCCTTCGCGTCCTGGGATAGTCCACCCTCGCCGCCGACCATGGCCTACTAGTCCTCACCCAGAACCCCACAGAACTGAGGAGCAGCTCGTGACTGAGGGGCATCTCGGGACTGAGGGACAGCTCGGGACTGAGGGGCAGCTCGGGACTGAGGGGCAGCTCGGGACTGAGGGGCAGCTCGTGAATGAGGGGCAGCTCGGGACTGAGGGGCAGCTCGGGACTGAGGCAGCTCAGGACAGAGGGGAAGCTCGGGACTGAGGGGCAGCTCGGGACTGAGGGGAAGCTCGGGACTGAGGGGCAGCCCGGAACTGAGGGGCAGCCCGGGACTGAGGGGAAGCCCAATACTGAGAGGAAGCACAGTACTGAGAGGAAGCCCAGTACTGAGATGAAGCTCAGGCAGGTAGTAGGCTCCGGTAGATCCTGGCTGGCGGATCTGGAAGATTCTGGTTGACTAGCAGATCTGGTAGAGACTGGTTGACTGGCAGATCTGGAAGAGACTGGTTGACTGGCAGATCTGGAAGAATCTGGTTGACTGGCAGATCTAGAAGATCATGGCTGACTGGCGGATCTAGCTGCTCTATGCAGACTGACAGCTCCTTGCAGACTGACAGCTCTGGCTGCTCCATGCAGGCTGACAGCTCCTTGTAGACTGACAGCTCCTTGCAGACTGGCAGCTCTTTGCAGACTGACAGCTCTTTGCAGACTGACAGCTCTGGCTGCTTCATGCAGACTGACAGCTCTGACTGCTCCATGCAGGCTGACAGCACCCTGCAGACTGGCAGCTCTTTGCAGACTGACAGCTCTGGCTGCTTCATGCAGACTGACAGCACCTTGCAGACTGACAGCTCCCTGCAGACTGGCAGCTCAGGCTGCTCCGAACAGGCAGGATGCTCCGGCAGCGCTGTAGAGGAGGAAGGCTCTGATAGTGCTGAACAGGCGGGAGACTCCGACAGCGCAGGAGGGAAGGAAGGCTCTGGCTGTGCTGAACAGGCGGGAGACTCCGACAGCGCAGGAAGGAAGGAAGGCTCTGGCTGTGCTGAACAGGCGGGAGACTCCGACAGCGCAGGAGGGAAGGAAGGCTCTGGCTGTGCTGAACAGGCGAGGCGCACAGAAGGCCCGGTGCGGGGTGCTGGAACTGGTGCTACAGGATCGAGGACACACACAGGAAGCCTGGTGCGGGGAGCTGCTACCGGAGGACTGGTGTGTGGAGGTGGCTCTGGATAGACCGGACCGTGCAGGCGCACTGGAGCTCTTGAGCACCGAGCCTGCCCAAGCTTACCTGGCTCGATGCCCACTCTAGCCCAGCCAATACGAAGGGCTGGTATGTGCTGCACCTGGCTATGCACCCGCACTGGATCACCTGGCTATGCACCCGCACTGGAAACACTGTGCGCTCCATAGCATAACACGGTGTCTGCCCGGTCTCTCTAGCCCACCAGTAAGCACAGGGAGTTTGCGCAGGTCTCCTACCTGGCATAGCCCTACTCCCTTTATTAAGCCCCCCCCCAATAATTTTTTTGGGCTGCTTTTCGGGCTTCCATCCGCGTCGCCGTGCTGCCTCCTCATACCAGCGCCTCTCCGCTTTTTTCTTGCCTCTATTTCCTCCTTGGGGCGGCGATATTCACCAGGCTGAGCCCAGGGTCCTTTTCCGTCCAGTTCTTCCTCCCATGTCCAATTCTCCAAGTGGTGCAGCCTCTCCCACTGCAACTGCTCTTCACGATTAACAGGGAGAGTTGGCTCAGGTCTGACTCCTGACTCAGCCACTCTCTCTCTGAGCCCTCCCCCAATAAATATTTGACTTTCGGTTTTCACTCTGCGCCGCCGTGTCTTTCTTTTCGACTACATTCGCCTATTGCCCTCTTCGCACTGCTCCAGCGAATCCCAAGCGGGCTCCGGCAATCTCTCTGGGTCGGCCGCCCACCTGTCCATTTCTTCCCACGTCGTATACTCCATGCCTCTGCTGTCCATAACGTCTTCCCTTCGCTGCTGTCTGTTAACACGCTGCTCGGTCCGAGTGTGGTGGGTGATTCTGTAACGTCGTTCTTCGTTTGTAGAAAGAGAGTCGGACCGAAATGCAGCATGGTGGTTACTCATGTCTTTAATGAAGGAAAAAAGCGATACATGAAATAACTAAACAAAAGCAAAACAACAAACGGAACGTGAAACCTAATTACAGCCTATCTGGTGAAACTACACAGAGACAGGAACAATCACCCACGAAATAGAAAGCGAAACTCAGGCTACCTAAATACGAGACAACGAGAATCACCTGACTCTGATTGAGAACCGCCTCAGGCAGCCAAGCCTATACAACACCCCTAATCAGCCGCGATCCCAAATACTACAAACCCCAATACGAAAATACAATAACATAAACCCATGTCACACCCTGGCCTGACCAAATATATAACGAAAACACAAAATACAATGACCAAGGCGTGACAAGATGTTAGAAAATGGAGACAAATTGTGTGTGTAACAAATCTGTGTTGGTTGATGTGTATGATATTGGATATGATATAATGAGAGTGTGTATGATGTCTATAAGAGTAAGACTATAATGTGTGATGTCCAAATAAATAATAACTCTGCCAATTTGCATGTTTGAGTGTCTGTGTGTAACATGTAGTGCGTATTGCCTTAATATTCATAATTGTAATCCTTATTGGATCACCATCATAGTTGCATCATAATTACCTTTAACATAATTGAAAAACACATCCCAGCATTTCCATAGCAATTGACGTTTCACGTGATGATGAAAGAGAATTTGCATTACTCTAGAGATGGCTTCACTACAGTACAAATGTATTCCGTACAATATATTTGTAAAGGTTTTACGAAGAGGAGGTGTAGCAAGGATCGGACCAAGATGCGGCGTGGTAAGTGTCTATGGTTGTTTATTTAAAATAAACATAAACTGAACACTCAATGAATACAAAACAATAAACGTGAACAAAACCAAACCGTGAACAAAACCGAAACAGTACCGTGTGGCGAACAAACACAAACACAGACACGGAAACAATCACCCACAAAACAACAGTGAAACACAGGCTACCTAAGTATGATTCTCAATCAGAGACAACTAATGACACCTGCCTCTGATTGAGAACCATACTAGGCCGAACACAGAAAACCAACCTAGAAACACAAAATATAGAATGCCCACCCAACTCACATCCTGACCAACTAAAACAAACAAATAACACAGGAACTAGGGTCAGAACGTGACAATGTTATTATTCCCCAATGCCCTTATTTTGATATCTTCCCCTTGCTTGTTGTAAACATATATAAACTTGTAGACAAATACATAAAAAAGATAGACAAACAATAAACACATTAAATTATAAAACAGTTCTTGACAATAGAGAGAGGGGGAGAGAAGAGAAGAGAAAAGAGAGAAAGAGAGTGAGAGAAGAGAGCGAGATCAGGTGAGTGTGGGTATGTATAAGTCTGTATGTGTAAGCAAGCATGTAGTGGAGTACGTGTGTGTTCCTATCCACTTCGTAATGTTCCGATATTTTAAATAGTTCCCATACCTTATTTTTTTTCGTAACCTGAAGTCCCTGTAGAATTTAGTACAGCCACTGTGTTATGGAGCTGTCTCGGAATAGCTGTCCATCTAGAGTTTGTACACATTGATAAAGGCACGCCTAACATCCATCCTTTGTTGTCTTTGTACCGTATACAGTATCTTACGACGTTCGTTTATCTCCTTTGGAAATTGGTAATTGAGACTGAATTTGGTCCATTTAAGCTCCCTTCCTCTTCTTTTGATCAGCTCCTTTTGTTCAAATTTTGCGATGATCGGTCGGGGACCCTTGGTCTTGTCACTCCGGCTGAACTCCAAACTCCCCCTCAGTATCTTCAGTATCTAAATGTTCATATTTTCAGTTGTATGGTCAGAGGGACTTGATACAGACACAAAAAATCAAACAAAGTGTCATGTTATGTCTTGTCCCTGTGCTTTCTCTTCTCTTCGTTTCCCCCTGCTGGTCGTATTAGGTTACTTTCTCTCTCTCTCTCTCTCTCTCTCTCTCTCTCTCTCTCTCTCTCTCTCTCTCTCTCTCTCTCTCTCTCTCTCTCTCTCTCTCTCTATCGTTCCGTTCCTGCTCCCAGCTGTTCCTCATTCTCCTAACGACCTCGTTTACTCTCTCACACCTGTCTCCTCTTTTGCCCTCTGATTAAGTCTCTATTTCTCTCTCTGTTTCTGCTTCTGTTCTTGTCGGATTCTTGTTTGCTTTGCCCTTGTTCCGTCCTGTCGTAATCTGCCTCTTCATCAGATGCTGCGTGTGAGCAGGTGTCTCTGTCCTCTACGGCCCGTGCCTACCCGAAGGTACCTGCAGTCTGTTGCCGCTAGCCCTGCAATTCTCCTCTACTACTAGAAGGGGTCCTGTAAAGATAGAGGATTTATGTTTTCCTGTTTGGACATCTCCTGTAAAGATTGAGGATTTATGTTTTCCCTGTTTGGACATCTCCAGTAAAGATTGAGGATTTATGTTTTCCCTGTTTGGACATTAAAGGACTCTGTTTCTGTTAAATCACTTTTGGGTCCTCACTCACCTGCATAACAGAAGAATCCGACCAAGTATGGACCCAGCGACTTCGGATCCTCTCTACTCAGCCGTCGAGTTCCAGGGAGCGATGCTAGGCAGACACGAGCAGAAATTGTCTGCTGCTCGACATGCCGTTGAGACCCCGGCCGCCCAAGTCTCCGACCTCTCAAAACATATTCACAATCTCCGCCTCGATCCACCAGCTACTTCCAGGGCTTCCGAGTCTCCGGAGCCCAGAATTAATAACCCACCGTGTTACTCTGGGCAGCCCACTGAATGCCGCTCGTTCCTCACCCAGTGTGATATTGTGTTCTCTCTCCAGCCCAACACGTACTCCAGGGGTACAGCTCGTATCGCCTACGTCATATCTCTCCTTACTGGACGGGCTCGTGAGTGGGGCACGGCAATCTGGGAGGCAAGGGCTGAGTGTACTAACCAGTATCAGAGCTTTAAGGAGGAGATGATACGGGTTTTTGATCGTTCAGTTTTTGGGAAAGAAGCTTCCAGGGCCCTGTCTTCCCTATGTCAAGGTAATCGATCCATAACGGATTACTCTATAGAGTTTCGCACTCTTGCTGCCTCCAGTGACTGGAACGAGCCGGCGTTGCTTGCTCGTTTTCTGGAGGGTCTCCACGCGGAGGTAAAGGATGAGATTCTCTCCCGGGAGGTTCCTTCTAGCGTGGATTCTTTGATTGTTCTGGCTATTCGCATAGAACGACGGGTAGATCTTCGTCACCGAGCTCGTGGAAGAGAGCTCGCGTTATCCGTTTCCCCCCTCTCCGCATCACTACCATCTTCCTCCACTGGTACAGGTGCTGAGCCCATGCAGCTGGGGGGTATTCGCATCTCGACTAAGGAGAGGGAACGGAGAATCACCAACCGCCTCTGTCTCTATTGCGGTTCCGCTGGTCATTTTGTCATTTCATGTCCAGTAAAAGGCCAGAGCTCATCAGTAAGCGGAGGGCTACTGGTGAGCGCTACTACTCAGGTCTCTCCGTCAAGATCCTGTACTACCTTGTCGGTCCATCTACGCTGGACCGGTTCGGCAGCTTCCTGCAGTGCCTTGATAGACTCTGGGGCGGAGGGCTGTTTTATGGACGAAGCCTGGGCTCGGGAACATGACATTCCTCTCAGACAGTTAGGGGAGCCCACGGCCATGTTCGCCTTGGATGGTAGTCCTCTCCCCAGGATTCAGCGTGAAACGCTACCTTTAACCCTCACTGTCTCTGGTAATCATAGCGAAACCATTTCTTTTTTGATTTTTCGTTCACCTTTTACACCTGTTGTTTTGGGCCATCCCTGGCTAGTGTGTCATGATCCTTCTATTAATTGGTCTGGTAATTCTATCCTCTCCTGGAACGTCTCTTGTCATGTTAAGTGTTTAATGTCTGCTATCCCTCCTGTTTCTTCTGCCCCCTCTTCACAGGAGGAGCCTGGTGATTTGACAGGGGTGCCGGAGGAATATCATGATCTGCGCACGGTCTTCAGTCGGTCCAGGGCCACCTCCCTTCCTCCTCACCGGTCGTATGATTGTAGTATTGATCTCCTTCCGGGTACCACTCCCCCCCGGGGTAGACTATACTCTCTGTCGGCTCCCGAACGTAAGGCTCTCGAAGATTATTTGTCTGTAGCTCTCGACGCCGGTACCGTAGTCCCTTCCTCCTCTCCCGCCGGAGCGGGGTTCTTTTTTGTTAAGAAAAAGGACGGGACCCTGCGCCCCTGCGTGGATTATCGAGGGCTGAATGACATAACGGTTAAGAATCGTTATCCGCTTCCCCTTATGTCTTCAGCTTTCGAGATCCTGCAGGGAGCCAGGTTTTTCACTAAGTTGGACCTTCGTAATGCTTACCATCTCGTGCGCATCAGGGAGGGGGACGAGTGGAAAACGGCGTTTAACACTCCGTTAGGGCACTTTGAATACCGGGTTCTGCCGTTCGGTCTCGCTAACGCTCCAGCTGTCTTTCAGGCATTAGTGAATGATGTACTAAAAGACATGCTGAACATCTTTGTTTTCGTTTACCTTGACGATATCCTGATTTTTTTCACCATCACTCCAGATTCATGTTCAGCACGTTCGACGTGTCCTCCAGCGCCTTTTAGAGAATTCTCTTTATGTGAAGGCTGAGAAGTGCGATTTTCATGTCTCCTCCGTCACATTTCTCGGTTCTGTTATTTCCGCTGAAGGCATTCAGATGGATCCCGCTAAGGTCCAAGCTGTCAGCGATTGGCCCGTTCTTAAGTCACGTGTCGAGCTGCAGCGCTTTCTCGGTTTCGCGAATTTCTATCGTCGTTTCATTCGTAATTTCGGTCAGGTGGCAGCTCCTCTCACAGCCCTTACTTCTGTCAAGGCTGTGCTTTAAGTGGTCCGTTTCCGCCCAGGGAGCTTTTGATCTCCTCAAGAAGCGTTTTACATCCACTCCTATCCTTGTTACACCTGACGTCTCTAGACAGTTCATTGTCGAGGTTGACACGTCAGAGGTGGGCGTGGGAGCCATTCTGTTCCAGCGCTCCCATTCTGACGATAAGGTCCACCCTTGCGCGTATTTTTCTCATCGCCTGTCGCCGTCGGAACGTAACTATGATGTGGGAAACCGCGAACTGCTCGCCATCCGCTTAGCCCTAGGCGAATGGCGACAGTGGTTGGAGGGGGCGACCGTTCCTTTTGTCGTTTGGACTGACCATAAGAACCTTGAGTACATCCGTTCTGCCAAACGACTTAATGCGCGTCAGGCTCGTTGGGCGCTGTTTTTCACTCGTTTCGAGTTCGTTATTTCTTATCGTCCGGGCTCAAAGAACACCAAGCCTGATGCTTTATCCCGTCTCTTCAGTTCTTTTGTAGCCTCCACCGACCCCGAGGGGATTCTCCCTGAGGGGCGTGTTGTCGGGTTGACTGTCTGGGGAATTGAGAGGCAGGTAGAGCAAGCACTCACTCACACTCCGTCTCCGCGCGCTTGTCCTAGGAACCTTCTTTTCGTTCCCGTTCCTACTCGTCTGGCCGTTCTTCAGTGGGCTCACTCTGCCAAGTTAGCCGGCCACCCCGGCGTTCGGGGTACGCTTGCTTCTATTCGCCAGCGTTTTTGGTGACCCACTCAGGAGCGTGACACGCGTCGTTTCGTGGCTGCTTGTTCGGACTGCGCGCAGACTAAGTCCGGTAACTCTCTTCCTGACCCTGCTCCTGGCCTTGCTGTGTCTAAGTCTGTCCCCAGCCACCGCCTCTCTCCTGCCCCTACGCCTGGCCTTGCTGTGTCTCAGTCTGTCCCCAGCCACTGCATCTCTCCTGCTCCTGGCCTTGCTGTGTCTCAGTCTGTCCCCAGCCACCGCATCTCTCCTGGTCCTGCTCCTGGCCTTGCTGTGTCTCAGTCTGTCCTCAGCCACCGCCTCTCTCCTGGTCCTGGTCTTAGCCTTGCTGTGTCTCAGTCTGTCCCAAGTTGTCACTCTCCTGGCCTGTTTGGTCCTGATAGCTCTAATTCTTACAGTTCTCTACCCGTGTCTCATTTTAAATATAATAATAGAACAATGATTCCCTCTTCATCGTTTCCCGGTACAGTCCTGAGGAAAGGAGTTGGGTTCCATCTCGGGACGTGCTGGACCGTTCGCTGATCGATGATTTCCTCCGTTGCCGCCAGGTTTCCTCCTCGAGTGCGCCAGGAGGCGCTCGGTGAGTGGGGGTGTACTGTCATGTTATGTCTTGTCCCTGTGCTTTCTCTTCTCTTCGTTTCCCCCTGCTGGTCGTATTAGGTTACTTTCTCTCTCTCTCTCTCTCTCTCTCTCTCTCTCTCTCTCTCTCTCTCTCTCTCTCTCTCTCTCTCTCTCTCTCTCTCTCTCTCTCTCTCTCTCTCTCTCTCTCTCGTTCCGTTCCTGCTCCCAGCTGTTCCTCATTCTCCTAACGACCTCATTTACTCTCTCACACCTGTCTCCTCTTTTGCCCTCGGATTAAGTCTCTATTTCTCTCTCTGTTTCTGCTTCTGTCCTTGTCGGATTCTTGTTTGCTTTGCCCTTGTTCCGTCCTGTCGTAATCTGCCTCTTCATCAGATGCTGCGTGTGAGCAGGTGTCTCTGTCCTCTACGGCCCGCGCCTACCCGAAGGTACCTGCAGTCTGTTGCCGCTAGCCCTGCAATTCTCCTCTACTACTAGAAGGGGGACTCTCCTGTAAAGATAGAGGATTTATGTTTTCCCTGTTTGGACATCTCCTGTAAAGATTGAGGATTTATGTTTTCCCTGTTTGGACATCTCCTGTAAAGATTGAGGATTTATGTTTTCCCTGTTTGGACATTAAAGGACTCTGTTTCTGTTAAATCGCTTTTGGGTCCTCACTCACCTGCATAACACAAAGGGTATTTGTCAAAACTTTATAAGATATTCCACAGATCAATTGTTTAAAGACGTCATTAAACAATGCCAGCCAACACACTGACCAAAAGATGAGGCAGGACTTGGTTGTCCAAGGGAGGGAGTCTGACCTCCTTGTACTAAAGGGAGAAACAAAGAGAACAGTCAAGCTAATGTCAGCCAACAGATGATTGGTTACAGCAGGGATTCCCAACCACAAGTCTGTGGACCCTCCTGCTCTTTTTATAGTTTATAGCCTGGCTGATGCACAGATCTGTGATACACACTTAGAAAAAAAGGTGCTATCTAGAACCTAAAAGTGTTCTTCGGCTGTCCCCATAGCAAAACCCTTTGAAGAACCCTTTTTGGTTCCAGATATAACCATTTTTGGTAATCCAATAGGGTTTTACCTAGAACCAAAAAGGGTTCTCCTAACCTTTTTTTCTGAGTGTAGGCAAACAGTGTTTTATGCTACATTACATAAATCATATTAATTATAATGTAGTAATAGATCATGTATATTTATACAGCATAAAACCTTATAAAGCACACAGAAAATATGTAACACTCAGTTTAACAGGTTTCATGTCTCCCAAAATGGTAACATTTTTTTCAAGAAAATTTGTATTTGAAAAGTTTTACCTTCCTTCACTTTTGTGTCTCTCTCTCAGGTTATTTTAACAGTATACCTATCAGGTTTAATTAATTCAACAATTTCATATCAATAGCCTAAGCCAGGTTAAAGTCTTTTATTTTTTCACAAAGATCAGTTGCAAGCTTTGTAAATAGCCACTAGTGACTAGTCCACATTACAAGGTAGGATAAATCAATCAATAGCAGTTTTTTGCACATTTTCTACTGCGCGCATCCTTCTCTGGCATGCCCACATGAGCAAAACCACATGACTAATTCGATTTCCGTAAAGTACATAAACCTAAGAGACAGCTGACCAAGGCAAATCCCCAGTTGGTTAGGCCCACCTGTGGCCTAATTCCAAAACATCTTGTGAAGTTCCCAGTCTGTCAAAGGGCTCATAAACGCAGTGGCATTCAGATGCACGTGGCACTGCTGTTCCTGTCACTGCTCATATGCCCTCATTCCAGGTTAGCCTACTGTTAATCAACCTAGTTAGACTCATGCCCTTTGGAGTGCCATGTTGGGGTACCATACTCTGTATGGATAAGCTTATTGGGTGGGTGAAGGGTGGGGTTGTCAATGGGATTTGATCATGTCAGTCTGAATCAGGCTTCGTGAAGGGAAAAGAGGCAGCTGTACATTTGGCATGTCTTTACTGGTTGCACATTCACACACCATTTGCAGCATGTGTGTACGCAATTCACGATAGCTGTCATTGTCAGCATATAGGCCTATTATTGGAACACCCTGGCATCGACATAACTCTCATACTCGGGTGGAGAGGCTCACACACACACATAGTGCTGTACACCAGATGCACACCACAGCACACACACAATTTTTTCAGACCTCTTACACTGGACGTATTGCTGAGTGTGAGTCAAGAAGGATATGCTCCCCGTGAAACACAGACATAGTGTGAAATGGTGTAGTTATTTTGCTCACTGCCATTTGCTCATGCAAAATGTCACCCAAAGTGTAATTTTACTCCAAGTGTCCTAAATATTGATTTCATAACACATTAGAATAACCATTGTGCATTCTCAGAATTCCTGGTCCAGCTCTAAATGACGTTCAGCTTATAAAGGCTTAAAAAAACGTCATAATGCCTTCATAAAGCATGACACAAATATGTTACAAAGCATCTATAACCATATGTCATGCTATATTAAGGGTTCATAAATGTGGCATAACTGTGTGACATAATCATCAATGTCAAATATGATATAAACGTGCTTTATAAAGGTTTGTGCTGAAGGATGGCATATGTTCTGAAGTGATGTCATGTTAGTCACATTACACCCAATCTCGTTCCCAGACAATTCCTCCCAAATGTGAGGATGGTCTGATGGACCAACGCATAAAAGTTGGCCTTCATTTAGTTAGGGTTATGTTGAAAATAACATTTTAAGAAGATAAATAGTGGAAATTGGCAGGATTTAGCAATAAATATGACTTTTTGACTGTGTTAATTAGTGACGATGTCAAATCCTATAGAATTCTATGGTCCCTCCCACTAAGGGCAATTTTGAATAGCCTGGGGACAACAATACAACAAGAAACATTTACCTTGATGAAAGCCCCCAACCTAAAGAAATTGAAATTTGCTTTCTTCCTGGAACCAAGTTACATTTTTTTCACTACACAAACACACAAATAACAAAAACAAGCCACATTGTGTGGTGCTGGGCCCAGTCAGGTCTTTGACACATTCACCCACTCCCCCACTGAAAGATCAGCCTCAAAATGTTGGCACCATTGTAATAGGTTGTCATCAAACTCCAGCATGGGAACAGAAGAGGAATACCTGGTACGGTAGTCTGAGGGAGGAATACTCCAAATCATCTTGGTTCTGAAATTGAAATACCTATCACAACCTACAGTAACCTGTGGAACATGATAAAACCTTGACAAATCAGCAGAATGTTAATAACCTATTTATTGACACTATGTAGTGACCTGTAATAGTTACAGTACCAGTCAAAAGTTTGGACACACCTACTCATTCAATGGTTTTTATTTATTTATACTGTTTTTTATTTATACTGTTTTCTACATTGTAGCATACCACCCCTACCTTGTCACAACACAACTGACTGACTCAAACGCATTAAGAAGGAAAGAAATTTCACGAATTCACTTTGAACAAGGCACATCTGTTAATTCAAATGCATTCCAGATGACTACCTCATGAAGCTGGTTGAGAGAATGCTAAGAGTGTGTCATCAAGGCAAAGGGCTACTTTGAAGAATCTCAAATATAAAATATATTTTCATTTGTTTTCAATGTTTTGGTTACTACTGTAACCAAAATAATGTACTACGGTACATGTACAATGTAGAAACAAATAAAAACTCTTGAATGAGTAGGTTTGTCCAAACTTTGGACTGCCTTGTATGATGCTGTACTTAACTATTTAACTAGGCAAGTCAGTTCAGAACAAATAATTATTTACAGTGGATTATCTTCCTTATTCGGGGGCAGAACGACATATTTCTACCTTGCCAGCTCGGGGATTCGATTCAGGAACACTTTCGGTTACTGGCCCAACTCTCTAACCACTAGGCTACCTGCCGCCCCCAATCAAGTCAGACCCATTTGGTCATTCATAATGACGCATACATGTATTTTTTTTATACCTTTATTTAACTAGGCCAGTTAGTTAAGAACAAATTCTTATTTTCAATGATGGCCTAGGAACAGTGGGTTACCTGCCTTTTCAGGGGCAGAACGACAGATTTGTACCTTGTCAGCTAGGGGATTTGAACTTGCAACCTTCCGGTTACTAGTCCAATGCTCTAACCACTAGGCTACCCTGCCGCCAAATACATAAAGACTTAATGATTTAAACACGAATTACACAAACACGAATTAACACAGTGCATTATCACTAACAGATAAATTAAATAAACATTAAAGACATGTTTAAACCATACATTTCCATTTAATACTTCCGGATCACAGAATTTCTGAGATTTTCAAAATAAAAGTGCCCCACGTAATAGTAGAGAAGTGTCAATAACCAAAATAATTGTCTAAACATGAATAATGATTCACATCTGTTCATATTTAAGTGACGTTTGTATTAAATGTGGGTTTTAAAACATGTTCCAATGTCAAATAAATGCCCCCAATGCTAATCACTGTACAGTATTTGGAATACATTTGGATTTAGAGCAAGAACTACTGTGGGAGTGTCACGCCTTGGTCATTGTATTTTGTGTTTTTGTTATATGTTTGGGTAGGCCAGGGTGTGACATGGGTTTATATGTTGTTTTTCGTATTGGGGTTTGTAGTTTTGGGATCGCGGCTGATTAGGGGTGTTGTATAGGCTTGGCTGCCTGAGGCGATTCTCAATCAGAGTCAGGTGATTCTCGTTGTCTCTGATTGGGAACCGTATTTAGGCAGCCTTAGTTTCGCTTTGTATTTCGTGGGTGATTGTTCCTGTCTTTGTGTAGTGTTCACCAGATAGGCTGTAATAAGTTTCACGTTCCGTTTGTTGTTTTCGTCTTTGTAAGTTATTTCATGTACCGCGATTCATTTCATTAAAGTCATGAGTAACCAACACGCTGCATTTCGGTCCGACTCTCTTCCTTCAACAGACGAACGTCGTTACAGGGAGCCGCAGTAAAAGTATTAAAGGGAATATTCAATAGGGTCGGTAGAATGTATATATGGTGTCATTTCATGGGGTACGGAGTGACGCTGGCCTTTTACTCCACCCATTACATTGGCGGCCTAATCACATCACGTGCACTAACTGCAGTACAGAAAATCCACTAACCAAACAATAGTCCAGGGCATGCTCACTGATTAAAAGGGCAAATACACCAAATAAATTAACTTCTCACATTTTTCCCAGACCTCAAAATTCACCCCCTTGTGCGTTTTAAGCATTATTGTGAACACAGAACATCTAAATGCTGTTGTTGTTCAATAAAACAAGTTTGACTTTTGACTACAATTAAGAGTGGGGGAAGTTGAGGTCAGGTCCAATACTGACTATGCCCCCAATAGGGAAAGAGATTGGGCCATCCTGGAAGTGGTTTAGTGAAATATAATATAATATATAACATCCAAGGGACTGTGTGAATACATTTTTACGTATGGGTGGTCCCGGGAATCAAACCCAATATCCCGGTGATGCATTGCTCTACCAAGATGCATGACAGGGTTATACATGCGTTGTGAAGCCTCAATTTAATATGATTTATAAGTTCTAGAATTAAGCTGTGCTTACGCCACCCTTTTTTAAAGAACAGGTTTATGTCATATTTGATATAGTGAATTTTGTCACATTTGACACTGGTGGTTAAGTCACACAGTTATGCCACATTTATGAACCCTTTATAAAGCATGACGTAGAGTTATAGATTATTTGTAACACATGCGTGTTGTGTTTATGAAGGCTGTATGAAGCCTTAATAAGCTGCACATTATTTAAAGCGAGACTGAATTCCTTAGAATTCCTTACAAAGCTGTTATAAACTTGTAGATCTCAATATTAAAGAGTCTCTTACACTGGTGTTAAAGATGCTGACATATGCCTATACAAACTGACACTCAATTACTCAAACCACACACACTGGCCTGACAAGTGACACCCACACACAAACAAAAGCCTCAAAGGGTTCAGGGCAGGTAGATATAAATAGTGCTCCTCTTGACGGCTCAGTCACTGGAGGACAGAGCAATCCACGCTCTCTTGTGACCCAGCCCCCTGATCCTTCCAGAGGGCTCGGGAAGTCACCCTTGTGTCTGTCCCCAGAGCTGAGATTTACGCTCCCTAACCCATACACGGAACAAAGCACATGCTTCCCAGCGTATGAGGACAGTTGGGTGGGGGAGGGATAGATACCATGCTCCCTCCAACCAACTCCCCCAACTACCATGCCTTGGCATCAGATACAGGGGTATAAAAGCGTGGGTAATAATACTTATGCTGGTAAGTTGCAGTTATCCTTTTTTCTGGGGAAGAGGGATAGGAGATACAGAAGGAAGGAGGACAGACAGTCATACATACAGGAGTTTGTCATGAAGGGCCATACGCAAGTAAATCCTTTGTAAATCAGTTGTTCCTCAAAAGAAAAATACACCATTGGTTTGATTAAAGCAACGATTATTTGTCTTCTCACTTTATATGTCTTATCTCTTTGCTGCTTTTCACTCTTTCACAGGAAACACTTGTGAAACATCAACAGCACCTACAGAGGCAAAGGGATGTTGTCGCATACAGGATGAAGAAGCTAGCAGCTAAGCAGGTTGACTTTACAGTAAGTCAAAGATTGTCTGGTGAATGTCTCTCGTCAGAAGCCTGAAGAACACTTGTTGGCATCCTATTCTATTTCGTTTAGATTCAGAGCTGGGGTGAGTTCCATTGCAATTCATTTCAATAAGTTTTATGGAACATTATGTCTGAGGGATAGGGAGTTTTGGGAGATGGTGAAATAGACTTACAAATGCTCTGAATTGCAACAATGGTTTTATAGGCTTTCCAAAGATGTCATAGACACTTGCCACTGTGAATCTGTATCTTTAAAAATGGTATTTCTATTGCACTGCTTTCAAATGTTCTAATTATGACCATTTCACATGACCCCTCCCCCACTTCAGAAGAAGACCAATGCACTGAAGGAGAAGATTAAGAAGAAGTATGAGGACATGAAGAGGGTTCTGGATGAGGACCTGCGGATCACGCTGACCCAGCTGGACATGGAGTATCAAGCCACAGAGTGCACCATTGAGGACAGAATAGAGCGCTGCTACCACCTCAGTCAGGAACTTGACCAGGAGATAGCCCAGCTCAGCACCCAAATGGAGAAAGAGCAGACAGATGACAAGGTGAAGGCCGTCTGAACATAACATAGGGACATTCTAATTTGACTCACATGCCTGTAACTATCACATAAAGAGTGTGACAGCAAGTTATGCACACTTACTTCAAGTTTGGATTTGGCCCGTAGAAGCAGTCATTTCTGAATTCAATTGCTGATCAGATTCAATTATTGATTTAAATTCTAATTAAATAGTTCCCAGGTTGCAGAATAGGAATTTCAGTATAGGAAACAGAATATAATTACATGAAGAAGCTTTCACCCTACATGAATGCCATGTTTGTACAAAGTCCTGATATTCATATTCGACTTACCTTGCAAAATCTAAAAGTTATGCTAGGACGCTACAATCTACATGGGTGTCAATGGAGAGGCTAATTTAGTCCAATTTATTGAAACAAATATTTGGTAGCACTTTATAATATGTCCACATAATAAAACATTTAAAATGGATAAGTAAGTATATTCATATTTTATGAATAATTTTATTCATCATATTTTATGAATCATTTATGAATCATTACTCCCACATTTGTAAATGTTAGCAACCTGGTTATTCAAACATTTATAAACAACTTTTAAAGTATTTAAGATGTAAAACATAGGTCCTTAAAAACCATTTACTAATCATTAGTTACATATTTTTGTGTGGCCCTATCTAAAGTGTGGGATATTTATACTTTATAAATACTTCTTGTGTGAAGATTGTAATTGCTCACAAAAAGCTGAACATGCCATTGGTAGATCCGACCAGTACTGGATGCTCCTGAAGGTCTCAAAATGCCCCCTAGAACATATCCAATGGTTAACCTTTTTCTGCCTGTCCGTTCGAAAATCAGAAACATGTTTCCAGTTGTTGTCACATCAATATCTCTGGGCTGCAATCATCATATTTTTCATAAATCTCCTCTTTTAATAGGTTAAATTATGCATTAACAATATATGCTTGGTTTACGGGTTAAGTGGCGGGAATTAGCCTCAACACGAATATTGCTAATTTGAGGCAGCTGCCACAGGGAGGCACTTCTCCCCCCCTTCGATTTGACTTTGGCAGCTCCATCATTCAAATTTGGACAAAAATATCAAGGTAAGAAACTGTATGTAATTCGTTTTTATGTTAGTAACGATAATATTTACATTTTAGTCTGTTTTTTCAGATTGAGTGTGTGAACTGAACTTTTGATGCCCGGTGAGCTAACTATCTACCAAGCCAAGTAGTAGAATCAGCTTGAATATGAGTTGACAATTTCTGAGGTAAAAGTTATTATTATATGATCAATGACATCAATATTTTTTAAGTACATGAAAAGCTTTAAGAAGCTTTATGAAATATTCTCAGATAATGGTAGCTATCTAGCTAGATTGCTAGCTAGCCACCTAACTAGCTATGATGTGCTAGCCTGTGTTGTTCAAGTAAGTCACCCAAAACAAAGCCATGTAGCCTACTTGATGTTAATGTTTGATAACTACAAAATACAATGCATTTGTCAATGGGTGTTAGAGCTAGAAACGAACTGGCTAGTGAGTATACAGTACCTTCAGAAGTATTCAGATCCCTTGAGTTTTTCCACATTTAAGTTAGGTTACAGCCTACATTTTTTATCATTTCTAAAAATCTGTTTTCACTTTGTCATTATGAGGTGGAGATTGCTGAGGAATTAAAAATAAATCTATTTTAGAATAAGTCTGTAATGTAAAAAAATGTGGAAAAATTCAAGGTGTCTGAATACTTTCTAAAGGCACTATATTGTGTCCCTAGCTAGCCTGCTAAAAGGGAAAGGGTTGCTGTGAAGAAAAATTGGGTGAGTACATTTGAATAGCTAGTCATATCCCCATAGCTAGTCATCCCCTGCTGACTGTATATTATTAGGTGTATGTTTATCTGTGATATGAATCCTATAAAATATTAAGCCTTCTGGCTGTTGATTCCAAGAATTAATGTAATATTATAGCCTAAACCTAATTATAATAGCTTAGAAATAATGGCTTTGTTGGTCAGCTTGGTAACTAAATGTTCCTGGTCTAGCTGGTTTGTGACTGCTACTTACAGTAGGTATACATTATCATATTATTTCAGTTATGGACTATCAGATATACAATTATATGGCATGTTTTCCCAAATGTTATAGTGAAAACCTTTGTATAATAACATGAAACATTGTCACCATGCGATTGTTAACTTGTGGATACAATATTCAATTTCATTGATGATTCCCTTTTTTATGTACTGAAGTGTATTCTGAATATAACTTTAAGTCAATCTCGCTCTATTCTTTGGAGGGGTTGTCACTGATTTACATTTTAAATGTTAATGTTCATTGTTTGTCTTTATGTTTGAGTTTTGGAAATGGACAGCGGAGACCATTACCAGCGGATATTACAGTCCCTGTCCATGAGGAGGGGGACACTGACGTCTGATGTCATTGCTTCGGAATGTCTGCAGGATGAGGAGGACCATGAAGGCACGGCCTTCTTAGAGAAAGATGCCCATGATGCTGAGCTACTCAGTGAAGAGGAGAATGAAGAAAATTAGATCAAGAATTCAGAGGAAGTTGAGAAGCCACCACCTGAGGCCTCTCAGCCAAGCTCTTCAACGGAAAGGTAACTATAAAATTATGTGTTACTGATATGTCTTATCAGGCCTTCATACAGTGTCCTCAGAAAGTATTCCCACCCCATGACCTTTTCCACATTTTGTTGTGTTAAAGCCTGAATTGAAAAATAGCAATTAAATAAATTTAAAAATTGGTCACTGGCCTACACACAATACCCCATAATGTCAAAGTGGAATTCTGTTTTTCAAAATTGTTACAAATGTATACAAAAAGTAATGCTTAAATATCTTGAGACAATGAGTACTCAACACCTTTGTTCTGGCAAGCCTCAATCAGTTCAGGAGTAAAAATGTGCTTAACAAGTCACATAATAAATTGGACTCACTCTGTGTGCAATATTATTGATTTAAATTATTTTTTAATGACTACCTCATCTCTGTACCCCACACATACAATTATTGTTAAGGTCCCTCAGTCGAGCAGTGAATTTCAACCACAAAGACAAGGGAGGTTTTCCAATACCTCGCAAAGAAGGGCATCTATTGGTAGATGGGTCAAAATAAAAAAGCAGACATTGAATATCCCTTTGTGCATGCTGAAGTTATTAATTATACTTTGAATGGTTTATCAATATACCCAGTCACTACAAAGATACAGGCATCCTTCCTAACTCAGTTGTCAGAGAGGAAGGAAACCGCTCAGGGATTTCACCATGAGGCAATGGTGACTTTAAAACAGTTACAGAGTTTAATGGCTGTGATGGGAGAAAACTCAAGATGGATCAACAACATTGTAGTTACTCCACAATTCTAACCTAATTGACAGAGTGAAAAGAAGGAAGTCTGTACAGAATAAAACTATTTCAAAACATGCATCCTGTTTACAACAATGCACTAAAGTAGTACTGCTAAAAAATGGCAATGCAAATAACTTTTTGTTCTGAATGCAAATTGTTATGTTTGGGGCAAATCCAATACAACACATTACTGAGTGCCATATTTCCAAGCTTAGTGGTGGCTACACCATATTATAGGTATGCTTGTAATTATTAAGGACTGGGGAGTTTTTCAGGATAAAACAAGAAATGGAATGGGTAAAGCACGGGTACAATTCTATAGGAAAACTTGGTTCAGTCTGTGTTTCACCACACTGGTAAATGTAGGCACCTTTCAGGACAATAACTTAAAAAACAAGGCCAAATCTACACTGCAGTTGCTCTCCAAGAAGACAGTGAATGTTCCTGAGTGGCTGAGTTACAGTTTGGACTTAAATCTAGTTGAAAATCTATGGCAAGACCTGCGAATGATTGCCTAGCAATGATGAACAACCAATTTTAAGAATTATTAAAATAATAAATGGGCAAATGTTGCACAATCAAGGTGTGGAAAGCTCTTAGAGACTTACCCAGAAGGACTCGCAGCTGTAATCGCTGCCAAAGATCAACTCAAATTGGACCCTAAACTCATCGAGATGGAGAGGGCGCATATAGGAGTGGCACGTTCTTCCCGATGGACTGCCCAGTTCTATAGTGGTGAAACTGCTCTGGTTCCAAGACAAGGAGATTTTCAGGAGAGTCAAGTGTCTGAAGGGAACCAAAATCTTCATCAATAAAGATTTTCCAAAAAATGTGTGCCTCAAAAGAAAGGAACTGCTGCCATAATGAAAAAAGGCAACATCGCATACCTGAAGTATGATCTGCTGTGGATAAAATATTTACAGTCTTTAGTGGTGCAGTGGTCTAAGGCACTGCAGCTCAGTGCTAGTGGTGTCACTGATTCCAGGAGGTATTACAACCGGCTGTGATTGGGAGTCCCATTGGGCAGCGCACAATTGGCCCAGCGTTGTCCAGGTTAGGGTTTAGCATCTTTTTAGATTAATCCAAAGCGTTTGGCACGGTTCATTTAAATTGCATTATTACGGTTTTCATGATTATACATATAATTGCTGATATAGTTATGTTTTTGATAGAGAACAACTTGTTCATGCAAATTGCTGTGCATCTACCAGGGCCAAGATATCCTGTGGTGTGCCAGAAGGTTTGATAATTGGACCTTTGTTAGTCCTAATCTATATCAATGACCTTGTTGCTGTGTCTTCTACCGTATTTCACATTCTCTTTGCTGATGATACTAATTTGATTTTATCGCACAATAATTATGATTCACTAATTAATGAAACCACCTCAGGTATGGCAACAAAAAAATTAATGGTTCAAGATAAACAAATCATCTTTAAATGTAAAAAAAGTGCAGGTTTATTGTATTCACTAGTAAGAATAAGGAATATTTTGAAGAAAGAGACTGAATCTCAGTTGGTGGGAATGAAATGTATCAAGTCACATCCACTAGATTCCTCTGAGTTCTAATTGATGAAAAGTTGTCCTGGAAAGATCATATTCAATTTGTGAGAGAGGTGTAAAGCTTTAATATTAAATCATTTTAGTCCCCCAAACTCATATTTAATTAAAAATAGGCACATTTAATTTGTCTGGCTTAGCATTCCAAATAAAATAAAATCTTTTTTGCTCATATGATTAAAAAAAACTCTATCTGGAGTAGGCAGTGCCATTAGTAAGTATGTAAACTGTGATAGGACCAAAGAGTTAATCAATGTAATTTTTCCAAAAATAGACAAGTATTTACCCCTCCGTGGTTGCAGAATCTTATCTATTTTTGCAAACTTTCCATGAAATTAATTGTGATAAGTTCTTTTTTTTTTAGAGTTGTGAGATGTGTATACCAAGTATGTCTACTTCACTTCCGCTAATTTTATTGTTAAACTACAAGGTAATGTAAACACAATTTTTTAATGATCCAATACGTAATATGGCACACTTGTCATAATTAGGTTTTAAGAAAAGTGATCAAGATCTTTGATGAGATTGCGCAGGGATCCAGATTGGGGACTTAAGAAAAAACTAGTCATCGGCATACATTGACACTTCTGTTTTTATCCCCTGGATTTCTAACCCCTTGATGTTCTTGTTGGATCTAATTTTAATATCTAGCATTTCAAGGGCCATAATAAATAGAAATGGAGACAACAGACAGCCTTGTTTTACTCCTCTTAAAAGCTCAATACTTTCTGAGTAACCATTATTTACTACAGTGGCTTGCGAAAGTATTCACCCCCCCTTGGATTTTGTGTGCCTTTACAACCTGGAATTAAAATTAATATGTTGAAGGTTTGTATAATTTGATTTACTCGACATGCCTACCAATGTGAAGATGCAAAAGATGTTATATTGTGATACAAACAAGAAATAAGACAAAAAAAACCCAGAAAACATGAGTGTGCATAACTATCCCCCCCCCCCCCCCAAAAAAGTAAATATTTAGTAGATCCACCTTTTGCACCAATTACAGCTGCAAGTCTCTTGGGGTATGTCTCTATAAGCTTGGCACATCTAGCCACTGGGATGTTTGCCCATTCTTCAAGGCAAAACTGCTCCAGCTTCTTCAAGTTGGATGGGTTCCGCTGGTGTACAGCAATCTTTAAGTCATACCACAGATTCTCAATTGGATTGAGGTCTTGGCTTTGACTAGGCCATTCCAAGACATTTAAATGTTTCCCCTTAAACCACTCAAGTGTTGCTTTAGCAGTATGTTTAGGATTATTGTCCTGCTGGAAGGTGAACCTCTATCCCAGTCTCAAATCTCTGGAAGACAAACAGGTTTGTCTCAAGACTTTCCCTGTTTTTAGTGTCACCCATCATTCCTTCAATTCTGACCAGTTCCTCATTCCCTGCCGAAGAAAAACATCCCCACAGCATGATGCTGCCACCACCATGCTTCACTGTGGGGATGTTGTTCTCGGGGTGATGAGAGGTGTTGGGTTTGTACCAGACATAGCCTTTTCCTTGATGGCCAAAAAGCTACATTTTAGTCTCATCTGACCAGAGTAACTTTTTTCCATATGTTTGGGGAGTCTCCCAAATGCCTTTTGGCGAACACCAAACATGTTTGCTTATTTATTTCTTTAAGCAATGGCATTTTGTCTGGACACTCTTCCGTAAAGCCCAGCTCTGTGGAGTGTATGGCTTAAAGTGGTTCTATGGACAGACACTCCAATCTCCACTGTGGAGTTTTGCAGCTCCTTCAGGGTTATCTTTGGTCTCTTTGTTGCCACTCTTATTAATTCCTACCTTGCCTGGTCTGTGAATTTTGGTGGGTGGCCCTCTCTTGGCAGGTTTGTTGTGGTGCCATATTCTTTCATTTTTAAAAATATTGGATTAACGGTGCTCTATGGGATGTTCAAAGTTTCTGATATTTTTTATAACCCAACCCTGATCTGTACTTCTCCACAACTTTGTCCCTGACCTGTTTGGAGAGCTCCTGTTTGGAGAGATCTTATTTAGGGGCTTCATAGCAAAGGGGGGTGAATACATATGCATACACCACTTTTCAGTTTTTTATTTTCTACTTTTATTTTTTTAAACAAGTTATTTTTTAAATTTCACTTCACCAATTTGGACTATTTTGTGTATGTCCATTACATGAAATCCAAATAAAAATCTATTTAAATTACAGGTTGTAATGCAACAAAATAGGAAAAACGTGAAGTTCGATGAATGCTTTTGCAAGGTACTGGTTTTTACATCTGGGGTTGCTGTACATACAGTTTAAGTCAGAAGTTTACAAACACTAAGTTGACTGTACCTTTAAACAGCTTGGAAAATTCCAGAAAATGATGTCATGGCTTTAGAAGCTTCTGAAATGCTAATTATCATAATTTGAGTCAATTGGAGGTGTACCTGTGGATGTATTTCAAGGCCTACCTTCAAACTCAGTGCCTCTTTACTTGACATCAGGGGAAAATGAAAATAAATCAGCCAAAACCTCAGAAAAAGAATTGCAGACCTCCACAGGTTTGGTTCTGTTATGCAGGTGAGTGAAGACCCAAAAGCGACTTAACAGAAACAGAGTTTATTCAAGTCCAAACAGAAAACGACAAATCCTGAATCCTTAACAGGAAATGTCCAAACGGGGAATAACTGAAATCCTCTAGTCTGTAGAGGGGAATAACAGGAGAAGCGGCCACAGACTGCAGGTCGCTTCGGGTAGGCGCAGGCCGTAGCTGACAGATACACCTGCTCACTCGCAGCATCTGATGAAGGCAAAAACACGACAGGACAGAACAAGAACACAGCACAGCAAACATCAAACAAGGATCCGACAAGGACAGAAGCAGAAACAGAGAGAGAAATAGGGACTTAATCAGAGGGCAAAATAGGGGACAGGTGTGAAAGAGTAAACGAGGTAGTTAGGAGAATGATGAACAGCTGGGAGCAGGAACGGAACGATAGAGAGAGAGAGAGGGAAAGAGAGAGGGAAAGAACCTAATAAGACCAGCAGGGGGAAACGAATAGAAGAGAAAGCACAGGGACAAGACATGACAATCTATGACAAAACATGACAGGTTCATCCTTGGGAGCAATTTCCAAATGCCTGAAGGTGCCATGTTCATCTGTACAAACAATCGTACGCAGGTAATAACTCCACGGGACCATGCAGCTGCGTGGTCCCATGGAGTTAATACCTGCGTACGATTGTTTGTACCGCTCAGGAAGGATACGCTTTCGGTCTCCTAGAAATGAACGTACTTTGATACGAAAAGTGCAAATCAATCCCAGAACAACAGCAAAGGACCCTGTGAAGATGCTGTTTTTGGTCCAATAGCATATTTAAAGTAATCCATCTTCCTTGCGGATCTGTTTGCACAGTTTGCACAATCGGTCAAAATTGCATTAATGAGTATAATAACCCCACTTGAGTTTCTTTGCCCGTGACAAAAACGTATTTCTCCTTCCTAGTCTTTTTTCCACCCAACCTCATCTATATTTGTAGAATGAGTTTCCTGTAAACAATAGATAGATATTATATTATTTTTCTTTTAGCCATGTAATTTATTTTTATTTTTTATGATCTGCCAATGCTAAGCAATTATATCTTGCTATACTTACTTCCCCACTTACCATGATGATACCCAAGTTTCAATTAAACTTACCACAACCAATGTTTGTAAACTTACCATTAAAAAGCACCATGATGATTAAGCGTCCATATAACTTTAATATAATAACTTGCACTGTTAAGCATACTGTATCTGCAACCTTGTAAACCTCCAATTGTCCTAATATTCCACCCACTAAAACCTCCCCCATATCTAGGTCTGTTGTCACTAAGACCATTTCCCTGACTCATGATGCACCTTTGCGTCCTAAGGCAAACCCTTGGTCACCAATTGGCGTTGGCCAGAGGGAGATACGGGCAGTCCTATGATAAATATCTATGAGGATGCTTAAAAGGACTAACCAAATACCATGGAAAACAGTTAGAAAAAAATAAATAGTCCTTCCAGAACCAATTTGGCCAGATCCAGTAACTCTCTTGGCATGAATGTTTTTTCTCTCACTTTTTGCAATATAAACATTTGAATAAAATAGATAATTTGAGTTTCTTCTTCGTTAATTCTCCTGCCCCCCAAAAAAACACAATGTGAAAAAGTAGATTTTCATTACAGGCCTGATAGTCCAAGAGTTGATTCGGGTTGGGCCGACCCGGGGCTTATGGTTTGCGCAACATTGTAACCTACAGTATATTTGAGACAAGCGGGCACTGTGTGAGAAGTGCACCTGTTTCTCTCACAGAACTAGAAGATCAACTTTTTATGATCTTTCTCCATTTCCTTGCTCTGATAGCCATGAGCCTGCAACTCTCATCTCTCCATTGTTGCACTTTGTAATCTATTTCCTTATAGAATCATAGCCGTGCGAATGGTTCTGGAGGAGCTGCATCACCCCTAATAAATTTGCTAAAGTTATAGAATTTGTTCTATCTGTTCAGAACGAAATGAAATCATTTAGAATAGCCTACTACACCTTTAGAAGGCTTATAATTTACCCACAGAGGATCAATCTCTTATTTAAAAAAATAATAATAATCTGTCTCATAACCCCTTACACCCAAGTGTTTCAAAACTCCTTAATGTTGGTGGCAGCTCAGTTGCTGTCACGACTTCAGCCGAAGTTGGCTCCCCTGCCTCTGCCTGTTCGGGCGGTGCTCGTCGTCACCAGGCTACTAGCCACCACTGATCCCTTTTTCGTTGTCTGTTTGTTTTGTCTTATTAGTTTCACCTGTGTCCTGTTGTATGTGCTTAATGGGCTTCCTTATTTAAAGTATGTGTACCCACCCTTGTTTTGTGCGAGATTGTGTGCGTTAGGTAGAGGTGATATATTTCTGGACCTGGCACCCTGTGTTGTGGGTGGTCCACATTATTGGCCGCGCCCTGTGTTTTGGGCTTGTTATTTTTTTCTGCCACATTAAAGTGCACCTTTTCCAGTGGAACTCTCTGCACCTGATTCCTTCCTCACCCACCTAGTCCCGCGTGACAGTTGCCACCAACGTGGTGTTTACAAAACACTTCATTTTAACAATGAATTAGCACACAATACAGAGGATGTTTAAGAAAATACAGTATATTGAACATAAAGTAACCTTTCTACCAAAACCAAAGTGTGGATTGCAGTCACTTAGAGCAGTCTAATCTCAGTTAACCCAGAATGAAAATATTGCGTAATTTGGTCAGCTGCGTGATTCAATTTTGGGTCGAAAGGTGTTCGAAATTGGGAGTTCTGGTTTGTGAAGTCTTCACCCTCAGCTCTTCCTCATGTCCTTGCAACAGTTATTTCACAACAGTTTTTGTGAATAAAATGTTCTATATGTTCCCTTTAACATCCAGTTTTGTGTGCTTATTCTTTTACCATTGATACATTTTAGGCTATTTTGAGATCTTGAGGTACATCAGGTACTGCTGGAAAGTCTACCAATGGCATATGCATCTTTTTGTGAGAAATAACACTGGTCACTGAAAATATTTATAAAGTATTTATAAAGGATAAATAGCCCACACTTTTGATGTGGCCACGCAAAAATATTTAAATAATGATGAATGGAGTAATGATCAAGTTATTATAAATGTCACGCCTTGGTCATTGTATCTTGTGTTTTTGTTATATGTTTGGGTAGGCCAGGGTGTGACATGGGTTTATATGTTGTATTTCGTATTAGGGTTTGTATTAATTGGGAGTGTGTATTATTAGGGGTGTGTCTAGTTAGGCTTGGCTGCCTGAGGCGATTCCTAATTGGAGTCAGCTGATTCTAGTTGTCTCGGATTGGGAACCGTATTTAGGTAGCCTGAGTGCGCGTTGTATTTCGTGGGTGATTGTACCTATCTTTGTGTTAGTCACCAGATAGGCTGTATTAGTTTCACTCATTTGTTGTTTTGTATTCCGTTATTTCATGTACCGTATTAGCTTCATTAAAAGTCATGAGTAACCTACACGCTGCATTTCGGTCTGCCTCTCTTCTAACAGCAGACGAAGATCTTTACAGAATCGCCCACCACGATTCACAGACCGAGCAGCGTGTGAACTGGTAGGATCTGAAGGAGGACGATATGGATTATACTACGTGGGAAGAAATCGACAGGTGGGCGGCCGACCCAGGGCGTGTGTAGGAGCCCGCCTGGGATTCCCGACAGCAATGCGAAGAGGGCTATACACGTATGGAATCGAGAAGGAAAGCATTGCTATACAGAGCGAAAACTGAAGGTAACAGGGGAAAGCGCAGAGAGAGAGTGGCTGAGTCAGGAAACAGACCTGAGCCTACTCTCCCTGTTAATCGTGAAGAGCAGTTGCAATGGGAGAGAATGCATCATTTGGAGATTTGGACATGGGAGGAGGAATTAGACGGTCAAGGACCCTGGGAGCAGCCGGGAGAATATCGCCGTCCCAAGGAGGAAATAGAGGCAGCTAAAGCGGAAAGGCGTATGTATGAGGAGGCAGCACGGCGACGCGGTTGGAAACCGGAAAGTCACCCCCAAAAAATATTGGGGGCTAAAAGGGAGAATAGTTATGCCAGGTAGGAAACCTGCGCATACTCCCTGTGCTCACCGTTGGGCTAGAGAGACCGGGCAGGCACCGTGTTATGCTATGGAGCGCACGGTGTTTCCAGTGCGGGTGCAGAGCCAACTGCGACTTATACCAGCCCTTCCTATTGGCCGGGCTAGAGTGGGCATCGAGCCAGGTAAGCTTGGGCAGGCTCGGTGCTCTAGAGCTCCAGTGCGCCTGCACGGTCCGGTCTATCCAGAGCCACCTCTACACACCAGTCCTCCGGTAGCAGCTCCCCGCACCAGGCTTCCTGTGCGTGTCCTCGCGCCAGTACCACCAGTTCCAGCACCACGCACCAGGCCTCCAGTGCGCCTCGCCTGTTCAGCGCAGCCAGTGCATTTCTCCCCTCCTGCGCTGCCGGAGTCTCCTGTCTGTCCAGCGACACCAGTGCTCCCAGTCGGCCCAGCGCATCCAGTGCGCATCGCCTGTTCAGCACAGCCAGTGCTTTTCTCCCCTCCTGTGATGTTGGAGTCTCCCGCCTGTTCAGCTCAGCCAGAGCCTTTCTCCTCTCCTGCGCTGCCGGAGTCTCCTGTCTGCCCAGCGCCGCCAGTCGGCCCAGCGTCACCAGTCTGCCAGGATCCGCCAGAAGTGCCAGTCTGCCAAGATCTTCTAGATCGGCCAGACAACCTGAATCATCCAGGTCCACCAGCCAGCCTGGATTTACCGGAGCCTACTACCTGCCTGTGCTTCCTCTCAGTACTGAGCTTCCTCTCAGTACTGGGCTCCCTCTCTGTACTGGGCTCCCTCTCTGTACCGGGCTCCCTCTCAGTACCGGGCTTCCCCTCAGTACCGGGCTTCCCCTCAGTACCGGGCTGCTTCGGTCCCGGGCTGCCCCTCTGTCCCGGGCTGCCCCTCTGTCCCGGGCTGCCCCTCTGTCCCGGGCTGCCCCTCGGTCCCGAGTTGCCCCTCGGTCCCGAGCTGCCCCTCGGTCCCGAGCTGCCCCTCGGTCCCGAGCTGCCCCTCAGTTATGTGGGGATCAGGGTGAGGACTATTAGGCCATGGTCGGCGGCGAAGGTGGATTATCCTAGGACGCGTAGGGGAGGAACTAGGACATTTATGGAGTGGGGTCCACGTCCCAAGCCAGAACCGCCACCATGGACAGACGCCCACCCGGACCCTCCCTATGCTCTTGAGGTGCGTCCCGGAGTCCGCACCTTAGGGGGGGGGTTCTGTCACGCCTTGGTCATTGTATCTTGTGTTTTTGTTATATGTTTGGGTAGGCCAGGGTGTGACATGGGTTTATATGTTGTATTTCGTATTAGGGTTTGTATTAATTGGGAGTGTGTATTATTAGGGGTGTGTCTAGTTAGGCTTGGCTGCCTGAGGCGATTCCTAATTGGAGTCAGCTGATTCTAGTTGTCTCGGATTGGGAACCGTATTTAGGTAGCCTGAGTGCGCGTTGTATTTCGTGGGTGATTGTACCTATCTTTGTGTTAGTCACCAGATAGGCTGTATTAGTTTCACTCTTTTGTTGTTTTGTATTCCGTTATTTCATGTACCGTATTAGCTTCATTAAAAGTCATGAGTAACCTACACGCTGCATTTCGGTCTGCCTCTCTTCTAACAGCAGACGAAGATCTTTACAATAAAGTGCTACCAAATATTGTTTCTAAAAAGTACTTACAAAAATCTGTAGTTAATAAATGATTCCAGTGGTTGATGTTCATGCTGAAGTTAAATGTGGGCCCTTATGCTTTGTCATCATTGTTAGTGAATGAGTGTAAATGTCTGGAAAATCACAAGCTATATAATGGGAAATCACATATATATTAGCAAATACTAACAAAGTGCTACCAAAATGGGGACCTAAAGCTAGCTGACAACCTAGCTAAAGGATGGCAGTAGTGGCGGATGTTGCTGTGTGCTCATTAAATGGCAAGGCAAGGGAAGCACATATCATGTTTTAAATGTCCTTACAGGTTGGAGCTAGCATTGCGTTAGAATTGGGAACCAGCATGGATCCTATTTGGTAGATTTGATTGAATCTGGATGCAATAAACCAATATAACTTTCAGATTGATTATGATTTGATCTCTGGCCTCTAACTGCTTTGTAATCTCCCTACAGGATGCGGAAACGGAGAGAAGGTATGTATCAGAAAACACATTTTTTGGTTACAATTTGGAACATTCATGAACACCTCTTTCCATGACATAGACTGACCAGGTGAATCCAGGTGAAAGCTATGATCCCTTATTGATGTCACTTATTAAATCCACTTCAAAGTGGAGATGAAGGGGAGGAGACAGGTTAAAGAAGGATTTTTAAGCCTTGAGAAAATTGAAACATGGATTGCGTATGTATGCCATTCAAAGGGTGAATGGGCAAGACAAAAGATTTAAGTGCCTTTGAACTGGGTATGGTAGTAGGTGCCATGCACACCAGTTTGTGTCAAGAACACAACTATGGGAAGCATTGGAGTCAACGCTTTCAACCCCTTGTAGAGTCCATGCCCTGACAAATTGAAACTGTTCTGATGGTCAAAGGGGTGGTGAAATATAATTTCTTTACGGAGTGGAGTGGCTGCGTGACCAGACTCTCAGGATGCCTGCTAAAATACCGTACCTTCTGCACATGTGCTACTCTGGTGCTGCGCCCCCCTCCCTTCCTGTTCTACTCACCCTGAGGTGATGATCAGATGTCTTTGTCCGTTGTAAGACATATTGTACATACAATGACATGATCAACCATACAAATCGAATTTACCTCCTACACACATTGTAACCTGAGTGCAGCAGACTGATCACATGTTGAGAAAAACTCTGGTTACCGCTAGGTGCCAAACGTTAGGCTGCTCAGAAGTGGAAAAGGCTACTCTTGCAAATGTCAATGATGTGCTGTCGAATAAATCGTGTGTTCCATGATCATTGAGAAGCAAAATAACAGTTTTATGTTATTGATGGTTAAAACACAGATTCTTTGGCCCCAATGCAATGTAAATACAGGACTAGGCTACAAGTTACATGTAGGCTAGGTTATGTTGTCTTGTAGGCTAAATGCATTTGGTCATGTCGTCCTAAAGTAGCCGGCA
This sequence comes from Oncorhynchus gorbuscha, assembly GCF_021184085.1. Taxonomy (NCBI): domain Eukaryota; kingdom Metazoa; phylum Chordata; class Actinopteri; order Salmoniformes; family Salmonidae; genus Oncorhynchus; species Oncorhynchus gorbuscha. The sequence goes on from NW_025745819.1 coordinate 131,553, forward strand.
AAACATATATTTCAGTGGAGGCTGCTGAGGGGAGAACCGCTCATAATTATGGCTTGAATGGAGCGAATGGAATGGCATCAAACACAAGAAAGACACGTGTTTGATGTATTTGATAACATTCCACCTATTCCGCTCCTGCCATTACCATAAGCCCCTCCTCTCCAATTAAAGGTGCCACCAACCTCCTGATATTTTTTGCAAAGTTTATTTCAAATCGCCTCTGTGTTTTTATTTTATCTGAGCAGCAGCTACTGTAAAAGTAATGCACATGCAGAACATTATATGGTTGTTTAGCTATGGGGAAGAGGCGTCCTGGGGGATGGGGTGGGACGATCTAGTCAATTTATTAATAGTGTGTACACTTTTTATAATGTATTGTATATTTTATATTGTATTGAATATCTTAATGATCTTGACTAAGTATTGGCCATCTTGAGTGGAAATTGATACATAAAAGGAAACATCCTATAATAAACCTTCTCATAAGACATTGTAAAGGCTCTAATGTTGGCAACCCAGAACCAAATCTTGCATGATTACTGGTTCTAGGATTTTGAGATTGGTGCAGGCGGCAGAACCAGGGCGGATCTTCTAAATGCTTACTTACTTATATTGCTTGTTAACTGTGCTTATTTATGAAAATTATCATAACGTGTTACCCATTTTTCTGTTAATGGTGTTTGCTGTGTGAGTATGACATCACATTTTATGTATGTTTTTGCATATGTACCACAGTGGTCAAATAAACCTACATCTAAGGGTATCTGTGTGTGTATGTACCAATTTCTCTGCTTCCTTGTCTCCAGAATAGCAGAGACGATGAAGGCTACAGATCCAGAATTGCTTCAGGTGGATGAATTTAAGAATGAACAGCTCTTGAGTTTAACCATCAACCTCCTGCTTTTCATCCGGTCCCAGGTCCCTGTCACCAAGAAACTCTTTCAGAGCTGTGAGTTCAATATCAATTTATTTAAAGATCCTGTGCAATCACTTTTATTACATTAAGTGTTCATTAAACCACAATATTAAGATTTATAAACACTTTTCAAAATATATTTTCCTCCAAAATAGATTTACAATCTGAAAACATTTTTTAAACTGAAATGAATTGATTGCTTTTAAGTGGGAGGATATTTATTGTCCAGGACCACAGCTGTGGTTCATTCACTTTTTCAGCCATGCTGTTGGCACTTAAACATCGTAAATGGGTGTACTAACCATCAAACATTATTGTGCAATGTTGTAATTCACGTTGGTGTCAGCAAAGTTTTTTGGACATGATTTTTCACCAAAATAATTTAACTAGCTTTATTCTCGTATGTTGGTCGTTTGGGAAGCTTTGAGTTGTCACGTGTATTAAGGTGTTTGTAGTCGGACAAAACAAGTATCGTAATGGATATGGGCAATTGTCCTGATACTATAAGAATCCTAGTATTTTTTTTGTTATTATCGGGAAAAAAAAGTCATTTCCATGTGCCAGTGCAAATCTTTCAATCATGTGCGAGGTGCTACGTGGTCTAAATAACTCAAACTGTTTCGTTTGCCTGTCTGTAAAAATATCCTGCTGCACTGAATGGATCACTTCCTCTCATATTTCAGTCTGTCATTTAGATTGCTGCTGCCTCCTGTAAGCCTGCTACTATGATAAAACAGGACGTTTGCTAGCATAGTATCTAACAAGCGGGGCGAAGGTAGGGAAAAAAATATCAAATGCTGATGCGCATTCTGACTGAGTGACAGCCAACTTGTCTGCCCGCTGCAAGTTGAGGACACACAGACACACAGCTTTTTAGGTCTATAAATGCGCAGGAAGATTTAGGTGTTTGGCCAACATCTACTTTGGCATAATTAAACACTTTCATGTTTATCGATCACGAGATCGGTTTGGTTGCTAGAGACGTGACCCAGTCGTTCAGTCTTTTTTGTTCTGTATCTATGGACGCGATCCAGTCGTTCGCTCCAAATGTTTCATTGCCATACTGGCTGGCAACATTCTTAACCCTTGCCTGCTAGCTAGCCAACTATGGCTTACTTACAGTCACGCCAAAAAGTGCAGCCAGAATAACAGCAAAGTAGCAGCGTATGCATTTGTTTAACCTGTTGCAACGAGCCATCCCGGATCCGGGATCGTGAATACAGCCTCAAGCTCATTACCATAACGCAACGTTAACTATTAATGAAAATTGCAAATGAAAGTAAATCAATATGCTAGTTCTCAAGCTTAGATTTTTGTTAACAACACTGTCATCTCAGATTTTCAAAATATGCTTCTCAACCATTGCAAAACAAGCATTTGTGTAACACTATTGATTATTGATAGCTAGCGTAGCATTTAGCATTAGCATTCAGCAGGCAACATTTTCACAAAAACCGGAAAAACAATCAAATAAAATCATTTACCTTTGAAGAACAGATGTTTTCAATGAGGAGACTCTCAGTTAGATAGCAAATGTTCAGTTTTTACAAAAATATTATTTGTTTAGGACAAATCGCTCCGTTTTCTGCGTCACGTTTACCTACGAAAGAAACCTGTATCCAGGATTGTGTAAATCTATCCGCAAGCTCATTAGCATAACGCAACATTAACTATTCATGAAAATCGCAAATGAAATGAAATAAATCTATTTGCTCTCAAGCTTAGCCTTTTGTTAACAACACTGTCATCTTAGATTTTCAAAAATATGCTTCTCAACCATTGCAAAACAAGCATTTGTGTAACACTGTTGATAGCCTAGCATAGTATTATGCCTGACATGCCTGACATTCAGCAAGCAACATTTTCACAAAAACCAGAAAAACATTCAAATAAAATCATTTACGTTTGAAGAACTTTGAAGAACTTCAGATGTTTTCAATGAGGAGACTCTCAGTTAGATTGCAAATGTTCAGTTTTTACAAAAAGATTATTTGTGTTGACAAATCGCTCCGTTTTCTCCATCACGTTTGGGTAAGAAAAAAAACGAAAATTAAGTAATTAAAACACAAACTTTTTTCCAAATTAACTCCATAATATCGACAGAAACATGGCAAACCAATGTTTAGAATCAATCCTCAAGGTGTTTTTCACATATCTATCGACGATAAATCCATCGTGGCAGTTGACTTTCTCTTCTGAAGAAATGGAACGCACATGGACCTAGAGATTACGCAATAATTTCGACACAGGACACCGGGCGGACCCCTGGTAAATGTAGTCTCTTATGGTCAATCTTCCAATGATATGCCTACAAATATGTCACAATGCTGCAGACATCTTGGACGAACGGCAGAGAGCATAAGCTCGTTCACGGCACATTCACAGCCATATAAGGAGACGATAAAAAAACAGAGCTTCAAAAATTCAGCTCATTTCCTGTTTGAGTTTCCTCTTGGTTTCGCCTGTAGCATGAGTTCCGTGGCACTCACAGATAATATCTTTGCAGTTTTGAAAACGTCAGAGTGTTTTCTTTCCAAAGCTGCAAATTATATGCATAGTCGAGCATCTTTTCGTGACAAAATATTGCGCTTAAAACGGGCACGTTTTTTTATCCAATAATGACATTAGCGCCCCCATCGGTTGAAGAGGTTAAGCTGTTTTCTAGTGACATTTATTTGGATACATCCATAACAATGAGCTAATGAGGCGAGATTTCGCCTGGCATTGAAAATGTGCTCACTCATCAAGACACTGTTGTTCACAGGAGCTAGCAAACAACACAGCTAACACATTCACTTAAAATTGAAGCTGGAAAGACTGAAAACTAGCTGCACTTAGTTTCTTTTGACCTTTTTTCAAATGACATTTGTTTGTATACTGATCATACATAAAATGTATGCCAGCTGACTCATGATTTTGACAGGCTAAGAAACGCTGCCTGTCTGTCTGTCTCGTCCCGACACATTCCTTACTATGGGACAGCTGGAGATCGGATTTGAATATTGAAACAAAGTTGCAAATATCGGAGAGACAGAAAGCTAGGTTTAAAAAAAATCTCACCGCTGTTGAAAATGAAATGTTAGTCTAAAAGAAATGTGATATAATGTCTAGATACTTTTTATAGTGGAGATCAAGTTTATAACGTGCCTTGCTGGGCTGATGAGACAGTGGATTGCGCAGTCAGATGGAACAGAGTAAATAGACATTTTAATGTCAGATTTAGCCGGTGGTAACTTGTGGAATAGACACCGGATGGAATGTAGTTTTAACCTATCAGCATTCAGGATTAGACTCACCCACTGTATAATATTCAATATTCCACGTATTCCATGTATATTTACAGGACATTATGACTTTTGGGCCCATCAATGCATGGGTGGGCAGTCTTCTTTTCAACTTGTTACACTGTTGGTGGGAAAAACACTCTCAGGACCATGTTGTCTTTAGTATCTGGGGGACAAAGACGTAACAAGCTTTTATGGGGCAGACAAAATGGATAAAAGTGGATTAACATTTGAGACACTACTTTAATTTCTATATGTAGCTTCCAGAGCTCGGTACACTGGGGGTGGGAGAAACACTCTCATGACCATGTCCTCTTTGTAGACAAACAAATTAATGGTTTAATTGCTCACGCAATAAAAATATCATGCATTCTAATGAATGCTATTGACAGCAAAAACCTATTCTCTTTATAGTGTTATTAGAAATATTTATTTAATTTCTCAATTTATGTGTGTTTTACTTAGATGCCTCTGACGTTGTCCTTGACCCTACCACTGCCCACCCGAAACTTATAATTTCCCCTAAGGGTGACTTGGTAGAGTACACGGACACCTGGCAAGAAGTCCCAGAGAACCCCTCACGCTTCGACACCACCCTCAATGCCATCAGCCGGCAGGGCTTCCGAGAGGGACGTCACTACTGGGAGGTACAGGTAAGTGGGAAGACCTACTGGGAGATAGGTCTCACCTACCCAAGCATCCCACGCAAGGGCCGTGAGGAGGACTGCTGGCTGGGCCGTGGAGACGAGTCGTGGGCAATGGAGTTCTTTAATGGGGACTACACAGCATGGCATGACAGGGTGGCCCATGCGCTCCCTGTGGTGGCCGGACAGCACTTCACTCGCATCGGTATTTACTCCAGCTTTCCCGGGGGCCTGGTGTGCTTCCTGGGGGCCGACACCATGACCCCTCTCCACTGTTTCTATGTTGCCACCTTCACCAATGTCCTCCACCAGGCTGTGTGCCCCGGGCACGACAATCAGGGGTCCAACTGGAAGCCCCTTAAGATTTGCGATGCCTCACGCTCTGCCCCTACCCTCTGATGGAGGACAAATGCAATGGGTAGAGGGAATGGAGGTGGTATATCACTTTTGTCATGTATTTTCTTTTGTGTTATGAACCATGCACACCAGGTTAGATTTTTTTTTCTGCACACCTGGCCTGACTGTCTGGTGCTGCAATCTTATGTCCACTTCCAATCTAAACAAGTTTGTGTATGTGTAAAAACAAATGTATAAAAAATTCACTGACCTATAACAGATCAGGCTGACTAGCCTATATACATTTCCAGGAGCTTGAAACACCCACCTAATGTTGAAACAATTGTTTCTATACCCTTTGGACTTTGTGTGCAGGACTTTAGGCAAAGTTTTCATTTAGCTAAATTGATTTATTGTAAATTCAGGATTAGCATGTGTATGCAACGTTTGTACGACAAAAATAACACACTATTCTTTTTACAATAAAATTCTTCATGTTTAATGCAATAAAGTAGTGTTTACTTAGTCATTCCTTTGATGTTAAGTAATTTAAACATTGTATTACCCCAGAAGGAGCCATAGTAAATTCACAATATTTCCTTTTTTTTTTTAAATTTGTCTTCCTTTTCTATATAATAATTTTTTCATTTTTCTTTTGAAATATATTCCTGAGTACAATAACATTAAACCTGGAAAGCATTTAAAATATGATTTCCCCCTTCAATTCCACTCCAAAACAAGTGGAGCAAACACTCCTTTTAGTACAGGTTGGGCACTACATCACTGATTCATGTGTCGAGAGGATTCAAGAGTGCCATCTGTGTGATTGAAAGGTATGTGTGGAATGGGTAACATGTCTACTCGGTTGCCACAGTTCACTACTGTGGCTTATAGAATTATTTTGTAATCATGAAAAAAATAAAATAAGAAAATGACTGATGAAATTAAACAAAGACTGGAAAAAGATAATGGCAAAAAATTCAAGATGGCACCGAATGTTTTCCCAAAGTTACTAGTAATCCGTAGTTGCAATCCTGTAAATTGTGCTGGAACGTTGCAGAAACATTGGAACAATGCAGTGTGCGAATTAGTTCAGGTGAATTGTGAATGATAAGAATTGAACCACCAGTAATAGCTGCCCCTGCAGATGACAGAGTATTTCTGGCTTTGGGACAACATGAATATGCAATAACAAACTTAAATCTGTGTACGTGTGCTTTTGAAGGGCAACAAAGCTCTGGCAATTGAAGGTGTTCATGATCAAATGTATGTGACTACCTCTTCATGTCAAGAAATGTTCCCTTCCCTCCAAACCTAAAGAAATACCATTTGGCACAAATACTGTTAGCTGTGATCTTTGCCAATAAATCAAATGCTTGTACAAAAGCTGGAAAAAATGAGCAGTTTTCAGATATAACAGATTTCCAGATATAACTGAATCCGTCCCCTATACCTTTAACAACCCCACAAAAATGGCAGCACATTTTCTGGGTCGGTAAAATACATATATTTTCACAGCCTGTCGACAAAGATCCGATCAAATGTGATATCATTATTCTTAGGAATAACCTGAAGAAGAGGCAAGTATCACCACCAACACATGAACGCAGAGTGCCACACATGAACGCAGAGTGCTACGCTATGTGCAAAAAGGCATTCTCGCCCAAACGGCACAGTGTCACACTGTGCCTGGATCATCCCTGAATTTTTAGGCCTCTTGGTCAGTGTGTGGATTAGTCAGTCTCGTCAGTTAGTCGGTCTGTCAGTCTGTGGTGGTCATTGGCGGTCAGTTGAAATGCAGTTATTTTGTCAGCATGGAGACTACGCAGGGGATCTGCTTTTTCTCGCTGAATCATGGGTCCTCGTAGCAGGACTCGAAGCTGGTGGCCACAATGTAGTTGACACGTGTGAGGATCTGCATGATCTCCAGCTGCTTGCCAAACTCATTGAGGACATTGCAGAGTGCCTGAACAAACCAGGAGCTGCGCCCAGGATTCCTCCACGAGTAGTACCCTACTCTCTCCAATTGACACTGATGTCAGCACACACACACACACACACACACACACACACACACACACACACACACACACACACACACACACACACACACACACACACACACACACACACACACACACACACACACACACACACACACACACACACACACACACACACACACACACACACACACACACACACACACACAACTATGTTTCCAGCCAGAGTTTTAATGCGAGTAATGTCATATAACGTTTAAGAAGAATCACGACAGCTGTGATGGAAACAGGATTTTTTGGTACAATTTTATAAATGCAGACAGATAATTTGATTGTTCGTCATGGTTGGATCCTTTTGTGTCAGTAAAATGAATTACGCCTTTATGCACAAATATGGCTATAATAGCCATCATATCAAAGTAAATGTGGAGTCACGCGATGATATGGTGTGTGGTTCTACGACTCGGGAAACCATGCAGTTTATTAGGCTACAGAAGAAATACAACATTATGAACTTCATAGGGTGGTGAATGTGCACGGTGATGAGCTTGATACTCCTTTCCAATAAATATTGTGGGTCTTATTCTGGTGACATGATGAGTGATGCTTGACTGCCATTTGACAAATAATAATATTCTGGCTTATTCATAATGATCTCATCATGTAGACTAGCCTACCTGCATTGTATCTATGAGCTGTTGGCTAGACCGCAGGAGCCAAGACCAGAGTAGGCACATTTGCTATTTAACACAGCTGTTTTTTGACAAAACTATTGGTAGAGTTGAAAATGCGTTCGAAACACATTGAACTTATTCAGTACATGAAAACTTAAGAATATTGATTGATTTTATATCTGGAAAAAGTCAGTTTGGTGAAAACACACCACTGGTGGGAAAATTTGAATATTTTGTTTATGCAGATTTGAGAAAATTTTCATAAAAATCTATTGCCAATTGGGTGAAAACCTAGCTATAGAGTCTCACAATCAGATTCTCTCACACAGCAACAAAACTGGGTAGTGGATGTGTATTACCAGCTACCATGGTCCCAGGCGTAACCTGTGAGGGTCTGAGGCAGAGATAGTAACTGTGGGATTTCTGTCAGACTATCTGCGCAGGGATCATTTAGTGGACGACGAGATTACCTGGAAAATGTATGGTGATGTTGTGGGTTACCTGGCATGGTGGAGTAGGCAAAAAGGAAGTCTAGGGTATCATTGGGGGGCACGGGATCCATCTGTATGCCATCATCAAACTCAGAACAAGACCTGCACAAACGTTTTCACACTTTTTGGCTGGTGTCCACATTGCCTTCGTTGTTGTTTTCCTTACTACATGATAATAACTTTGGACATGTGTGTGTTTCTATCAAAGTAAGTACCTTATTACGTTATAATAGTTTCTGTATGTTGTGTTATGTTCCTACTGTAGCTCACTGTATGTATGGAGCATAATATATTTGTGTGTTTTCCTTATAACAGTGGACATGCAAGGTACTAATTTCATAACTTTTATGGTGTTATACTCAATTGTGCTTATGTAGCTAGCTATATTCTGTTATATCTGTAAAACAATGCTAATTGCATCAGAGAAGTATTGGCTTGTGTTGTTTTTTGAAGATATCCTGGCCTTATGACCATGGCTTGTTTTCATTTGGCCTGTTTAGCATAGCTCAGTTCTTCCCTGCCCTGCCCCCTTGTGGAGTTTAACAGTTACTGTTTCTTACTGTTAAATAACTCATATTTGTGATTTTGTCAATGCAATTTATTATTTTTATAGCAGTGTCATGTTACTTCTTTGTTATATTGTTTTATTGCTATAGCCTGATATTTTATTCTAATTACTAATAATTCCTCTTTATTCTGAACATTCAGAAACCATAATATGCCAATATCTTAACTGGACCTGGACATCTTTAGAACTGAAGATTGAGGCCAGCTTTAGTATGCTTGCAACATACTGTTTGAACGTACACTCCTTAACAGTTTTACTGGATGAAAACACAGCAAGAAAACATATACGCCTACATGTAATAATCATCTATTTTATTGAAGTATTGGTGGTGGTTGAACAACAACAACAAAAACTAGTTTTACTAGAGGGAAAAAGCTTCAAAAAAAGACTGACAACTTATGAATATGCATAACCCAATATGCACAACAACTGCATTTCCAACCCCCACCTATAAAGGCATAATATCATGGCAGGTCACCTGTCAAGTCAGTGATTCAGTAATTGCTGCAGATGTGCTCAATAGTGCTTGACCATATGATATTCCCAAAGCATGGTGAAATACATAGAGGTGTGTCACAAGCTAAACACATGTACTTTGTCAACCTCCTCTGCTTCTTTCTCCTGGTGCCAGACAGGCAGACTTTGCAAGGAAAATCCCTTGCAGTGAGGCGTAGGGGATTGTCTGCAGCAGGATGGCACCTAGTGGCTGAATGCCGAGTGGTGTGGTGCTCCTCCAGCAGCTCTCATGAGGTTTTCTCTGTACTTTTGGTATGTAATTACTTTACCTATGGGAGAGAGGGAGTGAGGAGGATGAATGAGGGGAGATGATGATGAGGCAGTGGGTAGGTGGGTGAGATCAATATATTGTCAATATAATTGCATAATGGAATGGTATGCGATTTTTATGTGAAATGTACGTCCAATTACAAAAAATACATTGTCGGTAATCATCTCACCTGTTAGTTGGCAGTGAACTATGTGGCCAATTAGGGCAGCAGTGTCGATAACATCGAAAAAAATATTCTTATAGTACTTGGTAGTTTTCTGAGCGCATTCCACAAAGCTGTTTATCATGTCCACCTTATCCACTGCCCCCATTTTGAGGTTATAGTCAAGCACACAGTCTGGTTTGATCTTTCTTTCTTCCATCAGGTGGTCCACCTTCCCTGTGGCCGACATGATTGCTGTATGGACAGTGGAGAGGACATGGACGTCTCTTTTGTCATGCCACTTTACTGCCAGCTGTTGACAGTTTTCCTTGAACTCCACCTCCTCTCTCTGCATCTTCCTGCATCCGAATGCCGGCATCCCCTTCCTGTTCGACCTGACTGTGCCACAGGCCCCTCTGCAGGTAGTTAACCAACCAGGTTCAATGTTAGCTAGCTAACATTAGGCTATAACTAGCAATGCAAATGGCTCTGAGATATGAATAATATTATTACACAGATCATATGCTTTAACTTGAAATGAAAATTACTTTCTGACTAAATTAGAATCTTCCTCGCATACATGGATGGACGCTTCTCCCTCTCTGTCATGGATGTGATGATTGCCCATAGTTTGAAGATTTAATTCGGAGACAGGTGTTTTATACAACAGCCTTCTGTGTGTTCTCTTTCTGATTCTGTCTGCATATTTGCAATGAAACACCAGATTTTCTCCATCTCCTTAGCTATCATACTGTAATTCCACTGAATCATCCAGAAAGTGGAGAGCAGATGGCATACAAGTTTGTTATCCTCTATGGGACATGTATATATAGGGTTGAAGTCGGAAGTTTACATACAGTTAGGTTGGAGTCATTAAAACTTGTTTCTCAACCACTCCCCAAATTTCTTGTTAAAACAAACTATTGTTTTTGCAAGTCGGTTAGGACATCTACTTTGTGCATGGCACAAGTAATTGTTTCCAGGGAGATTATTTCACTTTTAATTCCATGTATCATGATTCCAGTGGGTCAGAAGTTTACAAACACTAAGTTGACTGTGCCTTTAAACAGCTTGGAAAATTCCAGAAAATGATATCATGGCTTTAGAAGCTTCTGATAGGCTAACTGAATAATTTGAGTCAATTGGAGGTGTAACTGTGGATGTATTTCAAGGCCTATCTTCAAACTCAGTGCCTCTTCGCTTGATATCTTGGGAAAATCAAAAGAAATCAGCCAAGACCTCAGAAAAATAATTGTAGACCTCCACAAGTTTGGTTCATCCTTGGGAGCAATTTCCAAATGCCTGAAGGTGCCACGTTCAACTGTACAAACAATCGTACGCAAGTATTAACTCCATGATTAAACAAAAATTGTTATGCTGGTGAGTGAGGACCCAAAAGTGACTTAACAGAAACTGAGTTTATTCAAGTCCAAACAGAAAATAACAAATCCTGAATCCTTAACAGGAAATGTCCAAACGGGGATAACAGAAATCCTCTAGTTTGCAGAGGGGAATAACAGGATAAGCGGCCACAGACTGCAGGTCCCTTCGGGTAGGCGCGGGTCGTAGCTGACAGAGACACCTGCTCACACGCAGCATCTGATGATAGGCAAAACACGACAGGACGGAACAAGTACACAGCGAACAGCAAACAAGAATCCGACAAGGACAGAAGCAGAAACAGAGAGAGAAATAGGGACTTAATCAGAGGGCAAAATAGGGGACAGGTGTGAAAGAGTAAACGAGGTAGTTAGGAGAATGAGGAACAGCTGGGAGCAGGAACGGAACGATAGAGAGAGAGAGGGATAGAGAGAGGGAAATAACCTAATAAGACCAGCAGGGGGAAACGAATAGAAGAGAAAGCACAGGGACAAGACATGACAATATATGACAATACATGACAAAAATAGAGCTGTTTGGCTATAATGACCATCGTTATGTTTGGAGGAAAAAGGAGGAGGCTTGCAAGCCAAAGATCACCATCCCAACCTTGAAGCACGGGGGTGTTAGCATCATGTTCTGGGGGTGCTTTTCTGCAGGAGGGACTGGTGCACTTACCAACACAGATGGCATCATGAGGACGGAAAATTACGTGGATATATTGAAGCAAGAATGAAACACAACCCAACCAAGCCGCACTGCTCCTTGACACAATGCTCATCCAACCCGGAAGCCAGCCGCACCAATGTGTCGGAGGAAACACCGTACACCTGGCAACCGTGTCAGCATGCACTGCACCCGGTCCGCCACAGGAGTCGCTAGTGCGCGTTGAGACAAGGATATCCCTGCCGGCCAAACCCTCCCTAACCCAGACGATGCTGTGCCAATTGTGCGACGAACCCAGAATCTCTAGCCAAAGAGTTCTAGTTTCGTTTCATCAGACCAGAGGACATTTATACAAAAAGTACAATCTTTGTCTTATGGCGGTTTTGCAGCTGCGGCTTCTTCCTTGCTGAGCGGCTTTTCAGATTATGTCGACATAGGACTCATTTTACTGTGGATATAGATACTTTTGTACCTGTTTCCTCCAGCATCTTCACAAGGTCCTTTGCTGTTGTTCTGGGATTGATTTGCACTTTTCGCACCAACGTACGTTCATCTCTAGGAGACAGAATGCGTCTCGTTCCTGAGCGGTATGACGGCTGCGTGGTCCCATTGTGTTTATACTAGCGTACTATTGTTTGTACAGATGAACGTGGTACCTTTAGGCATTTGGAAATTGCTCCAAAGGATGAACCAAACTTGTGGAGGTCTACAATTTTTTTCTCTGAGGTCTTGGCTGATTTCTTTTGATATTCCCATGATGTCAAGCAACGAGGCACTGAGTTTCGTACACCTCCACAGGTACACCTCGAATTCACCTCTAATCAGAAGCTTCTAAAGCCATGACATCATTTTCTGGAATTTTCCATTCTGTTTAAAGGCACATAGCGTATGTAAACTTCTGACCCACTGGAATTGTGATACAGTGAATTATAAGTGAAATAATCTGTAAACAATTGAATCCTACAGACGAAGAACCATATATGTGACAATTTTTCCATTTTAAGATAGTCAGTTATTTTATTTTATTAATTGTGTGTACCACATTAGGTGTTTTATGGTTGACAAATAATTTACCATACCCATATCTTCCAACAACAATTTATATTTTTTTGTTATTTCAAAAAATACTTTTTTTTATTGCCGTTTTAATTTTAAGAATGTGGAAGAACAGTATATGTGACATTTTGCATGACTTGTAAGATGTCCTTTTTTAACACCTGATATGATGTTTTAAGTACCTACAAGTACAGATGCCCTTCATGTAAATAACTTAAATGCAATATGTAGTTAATTCATTTGTATGGAGGTTCATTTAAAGTTGGTCTATCAACTTTAGCACTGATGACTTTTGTTAAAAGTTGAGTCATGAAATCTTAATCTCATTTAAAATGAAGCCCTCAATGTGAACATACCATAGAACTACAAAACACTCACAATCTATACACAGAATGAGTTTGTATTGCACCATTGTGTAACACAGCACTTTTAGAGTTAACGTTAATGTACGTATCATTACTGTCAAAGTTAAACTATGCAAGTGTTCAATATAGCTATTATAATAATAGGCGTTTTGTCTTATTTCTAACCTGTTCTAAGCCGGAGAGAATCAACGCTTGTTGTTTCTCGTATGGGGCAGTATAGAAACTGTTGAACAGATGCAGCTTGCGCTCATCAGTCAACTTTCCACAATCCTTTCTGCACGTCGTGGAACACGCTCTTCCCTGCAGGATACAGTGTAACTAGCTACTGTAGCCATGTCGAATCATCCGGTGGATGGAGAAAAAGTAGCTAGCTATGTTTCTTCTATAATCTAGCAATAACATTTGTAACGATGTTAGCTAATTTAGGATCGCTAACTTTAGCTAATATGTTTTCTCTATAGTTACAAATTAGACAACCCACAACATACATGTTAGTTACTGTACTCTATAGCTAGCTCGCTTGATTGTTTGATATACGGTTCTTCCACATACCTCTTTTGGACAGCTTTACCCAGTTTTTTCTTGACCCTTACGATTTGTATAGGGTTTTCCCGCATCCCGTAAGATCTTCCTTTGCCTGTCTTTCCATTCTTTTAGTTTTGTTTTACGTTTCTTTCCCACATTTCTGCGATTTTCATCAGCAACAGAAAGGTTGTGCGCTTGTCCGTCCATTCTGAGTTGTGCACATAAACGGTTATTCCACGAGATTTAAGATTATTGTTAATTAGCGCGTGGAAAGCTTGTGAAACCAGTTCACTATAGAAAAAGGGTGTCCAATAATGATTGTTCATGTATATCTCATTTTTTTTGTAAATGTCACATATATGGTTCTTCTTCTGTAGGATTCAATTGTTGGAAAAAATGATTTGTGTCATACACAAAGTCTTAACTGACTTGCCACAACTATAGTTTGCTAACAAGAAAATTGTGGAGTGGTTGAAAAACAAGTTTTAATGACTCCAACCCAAGTGTATGTGAACTTCCGACTTCAACTGTATGTGTATGCGGTTCGAGTCAAAACATTGTTTCTTTAAACAATGGGCTTCCAATCACAACAAACCTCTTATACACTTATATTAGGCCCAGCCTTTGGAACTTTGTTTTTCCTAGATATGGTTACTATTTGTGATCACTACAGCCGATGGATTTGGATACTGCTTTCAAACAAATTTCTGCAGAATTAGTACAAATCTGATCGATACATGTTGATTATGTCATTCATGTACAGTTTGTAACTACCCTGGTAGGTTGATTGATAACCTGAACCAGGTTGCAGGCACTTGTTACAGTTTGAAGCTTTCTCTTGAGTGGGCAACCAGATGAAAGCCAGTCAATATTTAAATCACCCAGAAAGTATACCTCTATTGATATCACATAAACTCAGCAACAACAAAAAAACTTCCCTTTTTCAGGACCCTGTCTTTCAAAGATAATTTGTGAAAATCCAAATAACTTCACAGATCTTCATTGTAAAGGGTTTAAACACTGTTTCCCATGCTTGTTCAATGAACCATAAACAATTAATGAACATGCACCTGTGGAACGATCGTTAAGACACTAACAGCATACAGACGGTAGGCAATTAAAGTCACAGTTATGAAAACCTAGGACACTAAAGAGGCCTTTCTACTGACTCTGAAAAACACCAAAATAAATATGCCCAGGGTCCCT
Source organism: Oncorhynchus gorbuscha (assembly GCF_021184085.1). Classification (NCBI taxonomy): domain Eukaryota; kingdom Metazoa; phylum Chordata; class Actinopteri; order Salmoniformes; family Salmonidae; genus Oncorhynchus; species Oncorhynchus gorbuscha. The sequence continues at coordinate 146,596 of NW_025745819.1, forward strand.
GCTCATCCCGCTGTGGTTGCAATGTTCGTAATGTGAGATGCCTAAGACAGCGCTACAGGGAGCCAGGGTGGACAGCTGATCGTCCTCGCAGTGGCAGACCACGTGTAACAACACCTGCACAGGATCGGTACATCCGAACATCACACCTGCGGGACAGGTACAGGATGGCAACAACAACTGCCCGAGTTACACCATGAATGCACAATCCCTCCATCAGTACTCAGACTGTCCGCAATATGCCGAGAGAGGCTGGACTGAGGGCTTGTAGGCCTGTTGTAAGGCAGGTCCTCACCAGACATCACCGGCAACAATGTCGCCTATGGGCACAAACCCATCGTCGCTGGACCAGACAGGACTGGCAAAAAGTTCTCTTCACTGACGAGTCGCGGTTTTGTCTCAACAGGGGTGATGGTCAAATTTGTGTTTATCATCGAAGGAATGAGCGTTACACTGAGGCCTGTACTCTGGAGCAGGATCGATTTGGAGGTGGAGGGTCCGTCATGGTCTGTGACAGCATCATCGGACTGAGCTTGTTGTCATTGCAGGCAATCTCAACGCAGTGTGTTACAGGAAAGACATCCTCCTCCCTCATGTGATACCCTTCTTGCATGCTCATCCTGACATGACCCTCCAGCATGACAATGCCACCAGCCATACTTCTCGTTCTGCACGTGATTTCCTGCAAGACAGGAATGTCAGTGTTCTGCCATGGCCAGAGAAGAGCCCGGATCTCAATCCCATTGAGCACATTTGGAGCTGTTGGATCGGAGGGTGAGGGCTAGGGCCCCCAAAAAAATGTCCAGGAACTTGCAGGTGCCTTGGTGGAAGAATGGGGTAACATCTCACAGCAAGAACTGGCAAATCTGGCACAGCCCATGAGGAGGAGAGTACTGCAGTACTTAATGCAGCTGGGGCCCACACCAGATACTGACTGTTACTTTTGATTTTGAACCCCCCCTTTGTTCAGGGAAACATTATTCCATTTCTGTTAGTCAAATGTCTGTGGACCTTGTTCAGTTTATGTCTCAGTTGTTGAATCTTATGTTCAATCAAATATTTACACATGTTAAGTATGTTGAAAATAAATGCAGTTGACAGTGAGAGGACGTTTCTTTTTTTGCTGAATTTACATTATCAGGCATTGTTATCCAGTGTCATGACGTGGCCCTTTCTCGGTGTAGATCGTGGCTTCCCACTCTCTCTCACTCTCTCCTACTCTCAGGTTCTGTTATCTCAGGCCATAAATTTCTGGAGGAGACTTTCTCCCCCTGGTAATACAGAGAGAGAGAGACCACAGAGAGAACACCAGGGACCACAGAGGGATTTCACTTGGCCAAACTCCTAATCCCCAACATTGGGGTTTTAAACAACATGTCCACCTTTGAGAGTGTGGGACTGGTCCCTGGACACTAAAGTGACAGTTATGTTGAGTGTGTTTCATTTGGTGACCTCATGAAGGACAGGAAACACACATAACTATATCTATGAATGTGTATATTTCTCAATTATAGAGTTTGCATCTAATTCTTGAATAAAATTAATGAGTAAAGATTAAACTATTTGTGAAATGATGTAATGTGATGTTAACCTTACAATTGGAGAGAATTGAATTCAACAGTAATAAAATGGCAGATTTTTAAAATGTTATATAACATTATTAAGTAGAATGGAATGGTTTGCTTTGTGTTGTAGGATTTGTCGGCTTTGATACTCTTATGTGGGTGTCATAACCAGCCATAAAATATTACAATATGTCTAAACACGCCTAAATATTTGTCATGATAGTGTTATAATAATGTTATGACAGGTTACGTCAGCTGTTGACCGTGTCATGAAGTGTTACCCATATATTTTATATAGGGTATATTTTTTCACATCTTTGATGTACACAAGTATTTTGATGAGTTGATCCACTGTTGCAGCACCATCAATAACAGATCAGATGCATGTTTATTCTAACACATCGTTTTTGTACCGTGCATAGAACTGTGCCGATTAAGCATTACATTTGTTATTACTTGAGGAGAAGAAAAATCAATCTCAGTAAATGCATTCTGCTGTAATATTGTCAAAAGGTCTATGTCATCGTTATTAAACATATTCAGTAGGTACCATATGAAGAGTTTAATTCCAAAATGCTATATATACATTTTATGACATTTCTGTAAATTAGCTTTTATTGATTAAAGAACTTATGAAAGAAATTGGTGTGTTTTTCATCATCTAATCATGGCTTAGGGTTGTTCAATGACAGACATGTATTTGTGTCACACCCTGACCTTAGTATTCTTTGTTTTCCTTGTTATTTTGGTTAGGTCATGGTGGTGATGTATGTGTTTTTATCATGTCTAGGGGTTTTTGTATGTTTCTGGGGCTGTATCCATTATAGGTATTTTGTATGTCTATGTTTGCCTACATTGGTTCTCAATTAGAGGCAGCTGTCTATCGTTGTCTCTGATTGGGAACCATATTTAGGCAGCCATATTCTGTGGGTACTTTGTTGGTGATTGTTTCCTGTCTCTGTGTTCTCTGCACCAGATAGGACTGTTTAGTGTTCACGTTTATTCGTCTTTCATTAAAACATGTTGAGCACGAAATACGCTGCGTATTGGTCCGATCCCTGCTACTCTTCAGACGAAGAGGAAATCAGCCGCGACAATTTTTTTGAAATGTATTACTTGATAGTTTCATTTCAGAGATACAAAATACTAATGTTTTGTTGCAAAATGCTATACAGGTAACTGCTAAAATAAAGGAAACAACAACATAAAGTGTCTTAATAGGGCATTGGGGCCACCATGAGCCACAACAGCTTCAATGCACCTTGGCATACATTCAGGAACTCTATTGGAGGGATGTGAGACCATTCTTCCACAATAAATGTCAGAATTTGGTGTTTTGTTGATGGTGGTGGAAAACTGTCTCATGCGCCACTCCAGAATCTCCCATAAATGTTCAATTGGGTTGAGATCTGGTGACTGAGACAGCCATGGCATATGGTTTACATAGTTTTCATGCTCATAACCTCTTGGGGCTAGGGGGCAGAATTTTCACTTTTGAATAAATAGCGTGCCCAATTTGAACTTCCTGCTACTCATGCCAAGAACATAAGATATGCATATTATTCCTAGATTTGGAAAGAAAGCACTGAAGTTTCTAAAACTGTTTGAATCATGTCTGTGAGTATAACAGAATTTAAGTAGCAGGCAAAACCCTGAGGACTAACCATTCAAAAAAATATTTTTGAGGTCTCTGTTCAGTGCGTTCTCATTGGAAAACTATGTTTCTTAGGAACTGGTTTTCAGTTCCTACCGCTTCCACTGGATGTCACCAGTCTTTGGAATTTGATTGAGGTTATTCCTTTGTGCAATGAAGAAGTAGTCCAACTAGGAACTGGGTAACACTGTTGAGAGTTGCGTAAGACATGAAGAGTAGCGCTGGTTTGTTTTCATTCCTGTATTGAAAACAGATTGCCCCGTCTACAATTGATCGATTATTAACGTTTAAAAATACCTAAAGTTGTATTACAAAAGTAGTTTGAAATATTTTGGCAAAGTTTATAGGCAACTTTTAAAATATTTTGTAGTGACGTTGCGCATTTTGAAAGCTGTTTTTTAATCGAACAAAAGGACCAATTGTGATGTTTATGGGACATATTGGAGTGCCAACAAAATAAGTTTGTCAAAGGTAAAGAATGTTTTATATTTTATTTCTGCGTTTTGTGTAGCGCCTGCAGGGTTGAAATATGCTACCCTCTTTGTTTAATGCTGGTGCTATCATCAGATAATAGCTTCTTATGCTTTCGCCGAAAAGCATTTTAAAAATCTGACATGCTGGCAACGAGTGTAGCTTTAATTGAGTATCTTGATTTAGTGTGATTTAATGAAAGTTTGATTTTATATTTTAAAAAATTATTTGCCGCGCTGCATTTTCCCTGTTTTTTGCCCAAGTGGGACGTAACTGTCCCGTCTATTCGTAAGAAGTTTTAAGTGACAACTCATGCCCTGCGGGGGGGCATAGCAAGTATTTTGGTGAGTTATTCCACTGCAGGACCATCAATAACAGATCAGATCTGTGTATGTCCCCCTCCTATGGGGGTGCATAGCCATGGTAACCCCAAAAATGCCTGACCAGCATTTTCAAACATGACCCTAAGCATGATGTGATGTTAACTGCTTAATTAACTCAGCAAACACACTGTGTGCAAGCACCTGCTTTCAATATACTTTGTATCCCTCATTTACCCAAGTGTTTCCATTATTTTGGCAGTTTCCCGCCTCACTATCAGAGGAATAAATAGTACTGCTAGGTTTAACACAGTCAAATGTGAGAAATAACAACATTTTTAATAAAGAACTGTACAAATGCTACATTTGTGAGCTCAATATTTTAAAAAACGAATCTAAACAATGCATCAATACAGTAATATGAGATCTGTATGTAAAATATTTACATTTGACATTTGTCATTTAGCAGATGCTCTTATCCAGAGCGACTTACAGTGAATGCATTCATCTTAAGATAGCTAGATGAGACAACCACATACCACAGTCAAATATACAGGATATGAACATTCCATTCCAGCTAAACAATGTATATGTAGAGTTTTGCAACAAAACCCATTTTATTAAACATAAAATCTATGAAATGAAAACCAGAGAACAGCAATATTTTACACACACCTGAAGGTACCCATAAGCAATCAGTTCTGATGAAAAAAGACAAATGTGTGAATATAGCGTTTTGGAACTAAACTCTTCATATATACCCTTACATGTTTATGTACCTTATAACAATAAGCATTTGTGCCAAGGTTCAGTGGGGACTGAAGGAAAAACATAGGGTTGAGGAAACATAGAGCTGAGGGAACATAGGTTGATGGAATATAGGGCAGAACCCTGCTTGTTTTAGATCCTGCTGTGGCTGAGCAGGTCGATCCTGGAGCCACAGACCGGTCCATGGATACTGCAAGTGAGGTTGGAGGGGAGGGGAGTGAGTTTATTTGTGAATTGGTCTGCGCTTCTGTTGTTTTTCATTGCCAGAGTGATGCGGATGTGGTCGTAGTCTGATGTAGCTTGTCGCCAGTTGCCTCTGTTTGTGGCGTGGAGTTCCCAGAATGTTGTGTTTATGTTGCATTTCTTGAGTTTGGTTGTAATGTTGTCTTTGTGCCCCTTCTTTTATCCCACTTGCATTATTTTTGCCTCTGCCAGTTGTTTTTTGCAGCTTTGAGCCGGGCATGCAGACAGTGTTCTGTCCATTGAAGTTGGTGCCAGATGATTTGGGATTCTATGCTGGGGACGTTGGCCTGTGTCAGGATGCTGACGTTGGTCTGTCGATCCTCCCTCCTGTATCTTCCTTAAGATCTTTTGCTGCTGACACTCCAGTTTTTGAAGGTGCCCTTCTGTATGTCACCCCTGTCTCACAGCCGTTGAGATAGTTGGTATTATGACAGCCTTTTACACTACAAGTTTTGTGTTGGTCCCGAGGTCGTTTTTTTTTTAACACATATTTTGTCAGTTTTCCAAAGGCCGTGCTGGTGTTGGAGCACCTTTTTTTCTGTATTTTCAGGTTGAGTCCCAGACTCTTTGGTGATTGTTTTGAGCTTGTCAGGGCACCCAAGGATTTCTCAGAGCACATCTCAACTGATTGAATCAAAGGCTTTGGTCAGGTCGATCAATGCCATGCACAGTTACTGATGTTTTTTTTTCTTCAATTAACAGACGCCTTTATCCAGAGCGACTTACAGGAGCAATTAGGGGTAAATGCCTTGCTCAAGGGCTCATTGGCAGATGTTTCACCTAGTCGGCTCAGGGATTTGAACCGGCGACCATTCTTTTACTGGTCCAATGCTCTTAAGCGTTAGGCTAGCTGTTCTTGTCTCACAGCAAAGATCATTGTGCCTCGTGAAGGTTTCCTGGAGAGGGTTTTCAGCATAGGATGTGATCAAGTACCGTGGATCCAAAATTATTGGCACCCTTGATAAAGATTAGCAAAAAATAAATAATATAAATACAGAGCTACATTGTTTGCAACAACAACACATAGAACATTTGATTAGATTATACTAATACAATTGCTCAGAGAACGATATTTTGTGGTCAATTAACCATTTCTTTGTGGATTTTGATATGTGCTTGGGGTTATTGTATTGCTGGAAGATCCACTTGCAGCCAAGTTTCGGAAGAGGCAACCAGGTTTTTGGCTAAAATGTCCTGGTACTTGGTAAAGTTCATCATGCCGTTGACACTAGGACCAGTGGTCGCCATTGAAAACGCATTCTCTGGAGTGATGAATCACGCTTCACCATCTGGCAGTCCGACGGACGAATCTGAGTTTGACGGATGCCAGTAGAATGCTACCTTCCCGAATTCATAGTGTCAACTGTAAAGTTTGGTGGAGGAATAATAGTCTGGGGCTGTTTTTCATGGTTCGGGCTAGGCCCCTTATTTCCAGTGAAGGGAAATCTTGATGCTACAACATAGAATGACATTCTAGATTATTCTGTGCTTCCAACTTTGTGACAACAGTTTGGGAAGGCCCTTTCCTGTTTCAGCATGACAATGCTCAATGCACAAAGCAAGGTCCATACATTAATGGTTTGTCGAGATCGGTGTGGAAGAACTTGACGGGCCTGCACAGAGCACTGACCTCAACCCCATCAAACACCTTTGGGATGAATTAGAATGCCGACAGCGAGCCAGGTCTAATCGCCCAACATCATTGCCCATCCTCACTAATGCTCTTGTGGCTGAATGGAAGCAAGTCCACCTAGCAATGTACCAATATCTGGTGAAAAGCCTTCCCAGAAGATTGGAGGCTGTTGATTGATTTTGGATTGAGATGTTCGAGCAGGTCTCCACGTACTTTTGATCATGTAGTGTATCTGTGCTATCGCGGCGGTCACGCAATTGCATTCAGCCAAGAGTCGTTCACAATCTAGTCCAGTTGCGGCCCAAACTAATCCTAATAAATAATTATATTTGTATGCCTAGCAATCACAAATGTACATTGTTTGAAGCACACTTGTATAAGTCTCAGTCACAATTGACAGCTCCAATAAGCCCCCTATGCTGAACGAAAGGCTTGAAAAATCATGATTCTTTTGAGTTTTTAGTTCATCATTTGCCTGTAGGGGTTCTGCTTACTCTGGGCATTACTGAATCAAATGAAATAAAGAAATTGAAATGTTTTGACTGAACAAATTAAAGATGCACTTCGCAGAAATCGCTATGCAATTTCCTGGTTGCTAAAATTCTAATAGTTGGCCTAATTTCAGTTTATGTTATGAAACAAGCAAGTATATTTGTCACGTCCTGACAAATATATTTGTCACTTCCTTCCTTTTTTTATGTCTCTATTTTAGTTTGGTCAGGGCGTGAGTTGGGGTGGGCATTCTATGTTTTGTGTTCTATGTTTTCTATTTCTATATGTTTGGCCTGGTATGGTTCCCAATCAGAGGCAGCTGGCAATCGTTGTCTCTGATTGAGAACCATACTTAGGGGGTGTTATTTGCTGTTTAGTGTGTGTTGCATCTGACGGATGTTTGACTGTTTGACTGTTTCGGTTGTGCCTTTTGCTACTTTGTATTTAGTGTTCAGTTATATTTAATAAAATGCCGAACACGTACCCCGCTGCACCTTGGTCCTCACCTTCTTCCTCCAATGGCCGTTACACTAATCATTGTACCATCTAAATTGCTGTGAAATAACTTTTCCATACCAAAAATATTGGTGGTGTAAGCTGGTGTACAAAAACGAAAGTAAAAGATGCGAAAACAAAACCTGAGAATGAAGTAAAGAAATAGTGCTGTCTACCCCTTCTTAGACTTGCTAAGAATGAGAATGACAGATCTATAACACACATTTCTATGTGAATTTGGTCACGTTGCCCAAAAAGTTACATATTGCAGCTTTAAAAAGGCAGTAAAAAAGAACCAAACTTCCCTTCACTAATTTCCACAGTGATTTTCACATGTTGCTTCCAAACTTATTACAACGATGAAAAGAAACATTTCTTCACAAAAAATATTGTCCTATTTTTTATATTGTAAATCATAGGAATTAGCCGACATGAGTGTAGTATTCCTTTAATTAATTAAAGCTAGTATCACAATATAAGATATCATATTTCATAAAACCAATTGTTTCAACAATTCATCTTTATTTTTATCTTTAAATAATTGTTTATCTTTATAGTATTGAAATGATGCGCTATGCTGCTATATAGATATTTTTGCACATCAATTTCAATGACTAATAATTAAAGTAAAGCATTTACCACCTTTTATTGTTGATTCATTTCATTAAATTACTGGAAATCTATGTATTCTTTTTACTCAAAATGTGAACATGAAAACTGTCCTTGAAAATCACAAAATTATAGCGCTCATACAGTACAAATCAGGAGTAAATCAGGCTTACAAAATAGGTGTATCTTTAAGTGACATTTATTACACAATTGTTCCCTCTGCGTGGACATGTCGGCGTGTTTTTTGTTTATCTCACACCCATGTCTCATCTTGGGCCCACCTTAGCTGAGGAGAGGTTTTTCTTGCTGTGGTGGGACTGTGTCAGATTTGTGTCTTTTGGTGCCACTTTCAGGTAAAAGTGCAACTGCAATGAGTAAGAAAATAGAACATTGAATTTGAGAGACAGACTTGCAAAACCAAATGAAATTAAAGAAATCCCCGGAACTTTGACAACTAGTAAGTTTTTTTTAAACCACCCACTTTGGTCTGGATGTGTCAATGTGTCGTTCATATATGCATAATCTATGAGCAGATTTACTGTTTTTCCTCAATTAGCCACAAAATCCCTAGTTTGAAAGTTACTGTTCACCGGAAGCTGTGCAGTGCAATTTTCCCTACATGTTCCTCCACATGGGCCAGCCCCCTAGCAATTCGAGTTCTAGCCAATGAGCTTCAGCCCCCTGCCATTTGAGTGACAGCTAGCAAGATACCCACACAGCAGAGTCAGACAGAGCGATCAATGACGTGGTGCACAAACAGCATCTGCAAATATGTGATGTAGTACTCCATTTTCGGGGACCATTTTTGACTTGTGAGTTAAACTTACAGATCTACTGGCTAAAAAGTGTACAAAAGTACAGGAGGAACTCTTTAAACAAAAATAGTTTTAAGGCTGATATCATGCCTAACATTTGAATAAACTCTCATTCTCCTCTCACACACAGTCTCACCTGTATAGCCTCAGCAGGTCCCACTGTCACCGTGCTGGTAGAAGGCAAGTATCCTGATGTTGATGCTGTCACAGTGTAGGTGCCTGGTAACAGCAATCTGAAGTAGTCTCCATCCACACCTCAAAGACAAGTAACATAGGTTCAGTGTACACTCCTGAAAAATACAACAACTTGTGGCTGCCATGACAGCCTGAACTAAGGGTATGGCCACATTGAGATTTTGTGTACAAAAATTGTGGATGGAACCAATGCTTTTTCAATGGCAATCATCTGTTGCCAGAATGACAACGGAGATGATTGTCCGACAATGTCTGCAACTCATCTGCAAAAATTGAGATGAGCTGAACTTTTGACAGACAATGATACACATCATATACTGTACACGATTTCATCGCCGTTCATGAATCTCAGTATGGCCGTACCCTAGTTACCAGGAGCAATTAAAAATAATTAGGTCCTACTTGAATTTGTCCTCAAAATATGTGGTTATTACGGAGAATGCCCTGTTAGAACAAAAATAGTGTAGACACTGCAGGTTTACTCAAAATCTTTTTCAAAAAGAGCCATCCTGTCCATCCCTCGTCCTCCACAAATGATTATTCTAGAGTAAGCAAATTGACTGTGCTAGGATTGCTAGAATGCTACTTATTTATTTTTACATTTGGAATTTGTTTTTAATTTTATATAATGTGGTTGTTATGACACTCTAAAACGCTGCACTCTGAAAAAAGAAGGCGTTAAAAACAAGCCAAGTTGGGATATTTGGTAACCCAGTGCAAGATAAATATTGGACAGAACACACACTGGGTTAGTTTGACCTAGCCAGTTGACCTAGCCAGTTGGGTTGTGTGAATAGGATTCATAATCCTTAGATTATTTTCAGGAGGCAAAAAAAATATGGGGACGGAATTATGCAGACAATTACATTGATAGAAGCCACAATCTATCTGAAATATTAAATTTGATCTACCCCCTCCAAAAAATATATTTATATACAGTACCAGTCAAAAGTTTGGACACACCTACTCATTCAAGAGTTATTTTCTTTATTTTTTATTGTTTTCTACATTGTAGAAAATAAAAACTATCTAGTAACCAAAAAAGTGTTAAACAAATGAAAATATACTTTATATTCTTCAAAGTAGCCACCCTTTGCCTTGATGACAGCTTTGCACACTCTTCGCATTCTCTCAACCAGCTTCAGATGGAATGAGTTCCTACATATGCTGAGCACTTGTTGGCTGCTTTTCCTTCACTCTGTGGTTCAACTCATCCAAAACCACCTCAATTGGGTTGAGGATGGGTGGTTGTGGAGACCAGGTCATCTGATGCAGCACTCTCCTTGGTGAAATAGCTCTTACACAGACTGGAGGTGTGTTTTGAGTCATTGTCCTGTTGAAAAACACATGATAGTCCCACTTCGCGCAAACCAGATGGGATTGTGTATCCCTGCAGAATGATGTGGTAGCCATGCTGGTTAAGTGTGCATTGAATTTTAAATATATCACCTACAGCGTCACCAGCTAAGCACCCCCACACCTCCTCTATGCTTCATGGTGGGAACCACACATGTGGAGATAATCTGTTCACCTACTCATCAGACCAAAGGACAGATTTCCACTGGTTTAATGTCCATTGCTCGTGTTTCTTGGCCCAATCAAGATTATTATTATTATTATTATTATTGGTGTAGTGGTTTCTTTAAAACACCTGGTTTTCTGATTAATCTTTCAAATTATTAGGACATGTAAACACCTTAATCTGCATTCCCACATTGTATTTGATCTGCGCATGTGCTAGCACCAGCAACATCCCTCTTTAGTGAGAGTAAAGTGAGTTCGGAACAACTGAATGTATGCATCTTAGAAGTAGTTTTCACATGTCCGAACTCAGAATCAAATATTCTTCCCAAAAATACCATGGTTGCAGTTGGATAATGTTTATTTTTATTGGCAATTTTCTGCATTGATCAGAGTGCAATCAGTTAGCCTGATTTCAGATGTGTTCATGTAAACAAGATTATTAGGGAAATCTCTCTTCTTTGCAGAGCCTGTAAATGTTTTCATATAACTATTATATTCACAATAATCGCATTATTGTGTGCATGTAACCGTACTCACAGAGTCTCAGTTTGAAGGACCTACATGTAACATTTTAGCCATATATTCAATTTATTCATGGGGTTTTGAAGGACACTGCTGCGAAATGCCAAAAATGGCTAACTACTGCTTCTTACCTTATAATATTATCAGATACTGTAACGGCGTTCTTCGTTTGTAGAAAGAGAGTCGGACCGAAATGCAGCGTAGTGGTTACTCATGTCTTTAATAAAGAGATCGCGATACATGAAATAACTTATACATATACAAAAACAACAAATGGAACGTGAAACTGGCTGCTTCATGCAGACTGACAGCACCTTGCAGACTGACAGCTCCCTGCAGACTGGCAGCTCCCTGCAGACTGCTCCGAACAGGCGGGAGACTCCGACAGCGCAGGAGGGAAGGAATGCTCTGGCTGTGCTGAACAGGCGAGGTGCACAGAAGGCCTGGTGCGTGGTGCTGGAACTGGTGCTACAGGATCGAGAACACGCACAGGAAGCCTGGTGCGGGGAGCTGCTACCGGAGGACTGGTGTGTGAAGGTGGCACAGGATGGACTGGACCGTGAAGGTGTACTGGAGAGCCTGAGAGCAGGACTGGCACAGGACGTGCAAGGCTAGGTAGGTACACAGGAGGCCTGGTGCGTGAGGCTGGCACATTTTTCACCAGCCGACTAACACGCACCTCAGGACGAGTATGGAGCGCTGACCCAGGTGCCATTAAATCCCCGACACACTCCGTCGGACGAATATCGTACCTATAGCACCATGCTAGCAACTCCCTCATTACTCTCTCCTCCACTTTCGCTCACCTCTAACACCAGCTCTGGTTCTGGTTTCCTCCTTGGCTCCTCACAATAAACAAGGAGAGTATGCTCTGGATAGACCTGACCATGCAGGCGCACTGGAGCTCTTGAGCACCGAGCCTGCCCAACCTTACCTGGCTCGATGCCCACTCTAGCCCGGCCAATACGAAGGGCTGGTATGTGCCGCACCGGGCTATGCACCCGCACTGGAAACACCGTGCGCTCAAAAGCATAACACGGTGCCTGCCCGGTCTCTCTAGCCCCCCGGTAAGCACAGGGAGTTTGCGCAGGTCTCCTACCTGGCATAGCCATACTCTCTTTAAGCCCCCCCCAATAATTTTTTTGGGCTGCTTTTCGGGCTTCCTTGCCAACCGTGTTCCCTCGTATCGTCGGCTCCTATCTCCGGCTGCCTCTGCTCTCCTTAGTGCCTCCACCTGTTCCCATGGGAGGCGATCTCTTCCGGCCAGTATCTCCTCCCAAGTGTAACAACCTTTGCCATCCAACACGTCCTCCCATGTCCATTCTCCGAATAATTCATCCTCCTTTTGCTGCTCCAGCTGTCGCTGCCTGTTTCCACGCCACTCGGTCCGTGTGTGGTGGGTGATTCTGTAACGGCGTTCTTCGTTTGTAGAAAGAGAGTCGGACCGAAATGCAGCGTAGTGGTTACTCATGTCTTTAATAAAGAGATCGCGATACATGAAATAACTTATACATATACAAAAACAACAAACGGAACGTGAAACCTATTACAGCCTATCTGGGTGAAACTACACAGAGACAGGAACAATCACCCACGAAATACACAGTGAAGCCCAGGCTACCTAAATACGGTTCCCAATCAGAGACAACGAGAATCACCTGACTGATTGAGAACCACCTCAGGCAGCCAAGCCTATACAACACCCCTACTCAGCCGCGATCCCAAATACTACAAACCCCAATACGAAAATACAATAACCCCATGTCACACCCTGGCCTGAACAAATAATTAAAGAAAACACAAAATACTAAGACCAAGGCGTGACAGATACAAGGAAGAAGATTTGTATTGCTGACGTTTTTGCTTTTGTTGTCTACCTTCTGAATGAGAACCAATCCTAATTCAGGAAGTTGTACACACAACAACAGACGGGACATATAGCTGCTGAATCCTAATTTGCTTCTAAAAAAAACTAATTAGCAGCGTTGCGCAGCATTCTAAGTATTTTTTAATAACATGAATTTCTATTGCTTTGCAACTAGTGGTATGTATCTGAAATGTGATGCTAGTAAATGGTATATGTTACTTATAGAATACATATTGAAACACTACAATCTCATGAAACACAAAGACTATTTAAGGTTATCATAAAGAATAAACACCCAGTTCAAAGCTTATAGACTAATATTATGTGTTAACTAATGTCACTAAAGATTATTGTCCCCAATTTATTCAAAGTGTCTTGTTGTATTCTATTGTTAAATAAATGGAAATTATATCTGTAGTTGACTAAGATCTGTGCAGACTTACCTATTAGTAAGCCTAAAAAACTTTGGCATTGCTCAGGGTTTTTAGCTGGTTGTACGTGTTTTTGTGAGAAAAAATGTGAGTAAAATGGTTTCTCTGCCCCTCTTACCAGTGGTCACATCGTGGTTGATACCAGCTACTGAAATCTCTGCGTTGCCGATTGGGTTGTTGTTGTTATCATACACCATTCCTTTGATCCCATGATGCACCTGGAGAGGGCGGAAGGAAGGTATACTGAACTCCCCCCAAAAGAGCAAGAAAACAATCCATTGCTTTTATAATACTACACCTTAGAGCTGGGCGATATGGAATACATCGACATACAGTGCATTCGAAAAGTATTCAGACCCCTTCCATTTTTCCACATTTTGTAACGTTACAGCCTTATTCTAAAAATGATGAAATCTAATTTTAATCGACACACAATAGCCAATAATTACACATTTTTTGCAAATGTATTAAACTTAAAAAACAGAAATACCTTATTTACATAAGTATTCAGACCCTTTGGTATGAGAGGCGAAAATGGGCTCGAGTGCATCCTGTTTCCATTGATCATCCTTGAGATGTTTCTACAATTTTATTGGAGTCCAGCTGTGGTAAATTCAATTGATTGGACATCATTTGGAATGGCACACCTCTATATGAGGTCCCACAAGTGACAATGCATGTCAGAGCAAAAACCAAGCCAATGAGGTGGAAGGAATTGTCCATAGAGCTCTGAGACAGGATTGTGTCGAGGCACAGATCTGGGGAAAGGTACCAAAAAATGTCTGCAGCATTGAAGTTCCCAAGGACACAGTGGCCTCAATCATTCTTAATTGGAAGAAGTTTGGAACCACTAAGACTCTTCCTAGAGCTGGCCGCCTGGCCAAGCTGAGCAATCGGGGGAGAAGGGCCTTGATCAGGGAGGTGACCAAGAACCTGATGGTTACTCTGATAGAGCTCCATAGTTCCTCTGTGGCGATGGGCAAACCTTCCGGAAGGACAACCATCTCTGCAGCACTCCACCAATCAGGCCTTTATGGTAAAGTGGCCAGACAGAAGCCACTCCTGAGTAAAAGTCACATGATAGCCCGCTTGGAGTTGGCCTGAATGCCAAGTGTCATGTCTGGAGGAAACCTGCCGCCATTTCTACGGTGAAGCATGGTGGTGGCAGCATTGTGCTGTGGGGATGTTTTTCAGCGCCAGGGACTGGGAGACAAGTCAGGATGGAGGGAAAGGACCTGAAACTGGGGTGAAGGTTCACCTTCCATCAGGACAAAGACCCTAAGCACACAGCCAAGACAACGCAGAAGTGGCTTCGGGACAAATATCTGAATGTCCTTGAGCGGCCCAGCCAGAGCCCGGACTTGAACCCAATCGACCATCTCTGGAGAGTCCTGAAAATAGCTGTGCAGCAACGCTCCGTATCCAACCTGACAGAGCCCGAGTGGATCTGCAGAGAGGAATGAGAGAAACGTCCCAAATATAGGTGTGCCAAGCTTGTAAGGTCATACCCAAGAAGACTTGAGGCTGTAATTTCTGCCAAAGGTGCTTCAACGAAGTACTGAGTAAAGGGTCTGAATACTTATGAAATGTGATATTTCTGTTTTTTGTTTTATAAATTTACAAAAACTTGTTCTTGCTTTGCCATTATGGGGTATTGTGTGTAGATTAATGAGGGGGAAAAAACTATTTAATCAATTTTAGAATAAGCTGCAACGTAACAAAATGTGTACAAAGTCAAAGGGGTGTGAATACTTTCTGAATGCACTGTATATATTTTTTGATGCACAGTTACTTTCCATTAGCGTCAGGCATCTAGACAATTTTTTTCCAGCGCTAAGGAAACAGATGGTATGATTCAAGAAAAAAGTTGTCTATTTCATCTAACACAGGGCTGCCCAACCCTCTTCCTGGAGATCTACCATCCTGTGGGTTCAGTCCAACCCTAATTTAACACACCTGATTCTAATAATTAGCTGCTCAACAAGACCTAAACTAGCTGAATCAGATATGCTAAATTAGGGTTGGACTGAAAACCTACAGGACAGTAGATCTCCAGGAAGAGGGTTGGGCAGCCATGATCTAACATATCCATGGAATGCATTGATATTTTGATGTGCAGCCTGTTAAAATGGGATCCAGAATTATCAGATTTATTTTGGAATCTTTACAGATGAATTTGCCTACATTTTTTTGTGTGCAAATTGACCTAGGCCTATACTACATAATTCACCACCTGAGTAAGTGGGAACTCAAAACACTTAACTAGAGAGCCAACTCCAAATATGATCTTGTTGCTAGATAGCCATGTAATTGATAAATGGTATCAGTAAAAGTAATGTTCTACCAAGACCTTCCAGCATTAGGCATAGGCTTCTTGATGTATTCACTGCAAATGGGACCATTTGCTCTGTGGGTGCAACAAAACCATACTACATAGCCTACTCCAATTGTGAAATGGTTTTTACTTGATATTGAGGGTTGAGAAATTAATTATATACCCACAGAAAGCTGTTACTCTCCTCTCTTTAACAATAACACCAGTAGTTGCTTTAAAACAGTTTTTCCAGCAATTGCATTTTGAAATGCGCAACGATCATATGCTTGTGCTTATGCCTTCCGAGTGGCGCAGTGGTCTAAAGCACTGCATCGCAGTGCTAGAGGCATCACAACAGACCCGGGTCTGATCCCGGGCTGTATCACAGCTGGCCGTGATCGGGTTAGGGGAGTGTTTGGTCAGGGTAGGCTGTCATTGTAAATAAGAATGTTCTGACTTGCCTAGTTAAATAAATGTAAACATATTTTTTATAAAAATACAAATCTGAATGCATCTCTCGCTCTGTTCTCACAGAGACAGGAAGTGAGAGTGGCTCGGTCACACAGCAGCCAGCAGCGAAACACAGCAGGAATCAATATAATGCACATTACTGTTGATCAAATAATAGTTTTACTGCAGGAACGTTGTTTAGCAAATCACCAAAAATTACTGACCTAACCAAAATCTACTGATACTGTGCTACAGTAAGTGTGTGTGTGTGTGTGTGTGTGTGTGTGTGTGTGTGTGTGTGTGTGTGTGTGTGTGTGTGTGTGTGTGTGTGTGTGTGTGTGTGTGTGTGGTATGGAGAGAGAGATTAGAGAAAGTACCTGCTCCAGGAAGGAGATCAGGGCCTCTCTGTTGCCCAGCCATTCTCTTGACAGGGCTGATGCCGGGGGGAACTTGTCACAGCTGAGTTCCAGAGTGATCTCAAAGCAGTTGGTGTATAGGTAGTTAAAGTCCTGCATTCCTGTGGAGAGACACAATACTCTTAAAGTGAAGGTACACATCTACACAAATATTTTTCTATGCTCTTTTTTCATCATACTTTTTAAATGATTTGGGAACAATGGGTACTTTAGAAAGAGATTAATCAAAGATGAATGTTAACATGCACACCACCCCCAGCTATTATACTGTACATTCCCCTCCATATGTATTTGAATAGTGAAGCTAAATTGTTTAATTTGACTCCATACTCCGACAGATTTGAGACATAATGTTTCATATTAGGCGACAGTACAGAACGTCAGCTTTTATTTGAGGGTATTTTCATCTGTTTTACCATTTAAAAAACGAAAGCACTTTTATCTAGTCCCATTTGAAGAAGTCATATTATGTTTGTATAAACTCATTTATAGTGTATTTAACACTAGAACTGCTGACCGGTCATTTTGACTGATCGCGACTATAATTTTTTTTCTCACTTTTTCATTTTTTAATTCACACACCCCTCCATCCTTTAATTTTCCTAAATAAGTCAATAACACACTGCCATTGTTAGAATCTAGCTTTTTTTATAACCCAACCTTGATCTGTACTTCTCCACAACTTTGTCCCTGCCCTGTTTGGAGAGCTCCTTGGTCTTCATGGTGCTTGGTGGTGCCCCTTGCTTAGTGGTGTTGCAGACTCTGGGGCCTTTCAGAACAGGTGTATATATACTGAGATCATGTGACAGATCATGTGACACTTAGATTGCACACAGGTGGACTTTATTTCACTAATTATGTGACTTTTGAAAGTAACTGGTTGCACCAGATATTATTTAGGGGCTTCATAGCAAAGGGGGTGAATACATATACACACACCACTTTTTGTTATTTTGTTTTATTATTTTTTGAAACAAGTTATTATTTTAATTTCACTTCACCCATTTGGACTATTTTGTGTATGTCCATTACATGAAATCCAAATAAAAATCCATTTAAATTACAATTTGTAATGCAACAAAATAGGAAAAGGGGAATGAATACTTTTGCAAGGCACTGTACTTGTAGTATTGGTCACCATCTGGATGTCACAGTGACATGCCATTTAGCTAACGTTGCGACAAGCCAGTGCAAATGACCAGTGCAAAGGTGTTGTATAGAGGTTCTTGCCATCATGAGTTGCTTCCCACCGGGCAGAGGTTGCTTCCCACCGGGCAGAGGTTGCTTCCCACCAGGCAGAGGTTGCTTCCCACCAGGCAGAGGTTGCTTCCCACCAGGCAGAGGTTGCTTCCCACCGGGCAGCTGTATCACATATCGCCGGCGGTAGCTAACGTGGCCAATTTCCCAGGTAACAAGGGACGTAACTGAGACATTTTTAACATTCCCGTTAAGTCTTCCAGAGGTACTGAATGTCATGGGACATTATAAGCACATTCATAACGTTTCTAATAAGCATTATAGAGGTTATAAATATCCGGTCGCTATACAGCCATCATAGGAAAATTCAAACCGTTTCTTGGTAGTCTATGAAAGGTTCTGAATACCACGTTATTTTGGAGATATCCTAGGAACATTTCATAACATTAGATTTAGAGCTATGGTTTGTCTTCATATAACGTTACAATCGGAATGATAGAAATACATTTTGGAACGTTGTCTGTAAGTCACGTTGTGGTACACTTGTGACATTGTCTTTCTAATAGTGTAGGAACTTTTTTTACATTCTAAATCATTACTTTAGATGTTCTGAATGTCAGGACACTTTAGTGACATTGTAGTAGTTTTTGTAACGTTACCAGAAGGTTCCTGAAATGTACTGAATGCCTGGTCACTTTGACAATATTTCACATAACATTCCCAATGACTCTAGTAGATGTGAATGTCAGATCCCTAAATGTCGGGTCAAATTCGGGATATCGTAGTAACCCAGCTAAGAAAAAGAAGTTCAAGGACGTGGCCACAAAGTTATTTTAGTCCCCACATAAGTCATGGTAACGTTATGTGGTGTCAGCTGACAAAAGTTACGCCCCAAGTGTCCCAAGTCTTTTCATGATGTTAAAATGTCATGGATCTTAAATAGCTAAATGACGTTAGTAACGTTATAAGAGACGTCCTTGAAACTTCCCTGAACGTGCATACTGTTACGTACCTTATTGCTACTGCAGGTACCCACTGATGAAAGTTACGTTCCCAGTGGTTACCAGAAACTGCATTTTGTGGGGCTCTCAATGTACTTTCTGACGTTTAACACGTTATGCGGTTGACCTAAAAAAAATGTTTTCATGAAACATCTCGTAGATGTATGTCGGGAACCTCAGGGTTCTCTATGGTGTTTTAGGTCAGGGCGGGACTAGGGGGGTTTCTAGGTATTATATTTCTATGTTGGTGTGTGTATGGTTCCCAATTGGAGGCAGCTAATGATCGTTACCTCTAATTGAGTATCATACTTAGTGTCCTTTTTCACACCTGCGATGTGGGATATTGTTTTGTATGAGTGCCTATGTGCGCTATGTATTTCACAATCGTTATATCTTTCTTGTTTTGGAAGTTTCACTATCATTAAAATGTGGAACTCTACTCACGCTTCGCCTTGGTTCAATTGTTCATACGACGGTCGTGACAGAATATCCCACCAAGTCAGGACCAAGCAGCGTGCCCAGGAGGTGAAGGAGAGTTGGTCATGGGAAGAGATACTAGGTGGATGCGAGACCCTCCCTTGGCGGGAGTTGCTGAGGAGTAAAGGAGGAGAGCGACGACACTGGGGTCCGCGGCCATAAACAGCCCAAGGGCAACCCCAAGTTTTATTTTTTGGGATGGGGCACAAGGGGCGGTCGGCTGAGCCGAGGAGAGAGCAAGAGACCGTCTGGGAGTCGATTTGAGGAGTTTGAGGAGGGATATCGGAGAGAGATGTTGGCTAGGAGTATGCTGCAGCGCAGCCGTTTTGAAGAGCGTGTCATCAGTCCTGTGCAACCTGTGCCGGCTCCACGCACCAGGCCTCCAGTGTGCCTTCCCAGCCCGGTACGTCCTGTGCCGGCTCCCCACACTCGCCCTGAAGAGCATGTCATCAGTCCAGTGAAACCTATGCTGGCTCCACGCACCAGGCCTCCAGTGCACCTCCCCAGCCCGGTACGGCCTGTGCCGGCTCCCTGCACTCGCCCTGAAGAGCGTGTCATCAGTCCGGTGCAACCTGTGCCGGCTCCAGGCCTCCAGTGCGCCTTCCTAGGCTGGTACGTCCTGTGCCGGCTCCTCGCACTCGCCCTGAAGAGTGTGTCACCAGCCCGGTGCAACCTGTGCCGGCTCCACGCACCAGGCCTCCAGTGCATCTCCCCAGCTCAGTACGTCCTGTGCCGGCTCCCCACTCTCGTCCACCAGTGCGTGTGTACAGTCTGGAGTCTCCAGCGACGATTCACGGTCCAGAGCTTCCAGCGTTGGTTCACGGCCAGGAGACGATCCGCGACCCGACGGTTCCTGCGCCGGTGCCATGGCCGGAGCCTTCCACTGTGCCGATGCCCAGTCCAGGCATGGCATCCAGTCCCGATCCATGGCTGGAGCCTTCCTCTGCGCCGGTGCCCAGTCCAGGCACGGCATCCAGTCCCCCTCCATGGCCAGAGCCTTCCTCTGCGCCGGTGCTCAGTCCAAGAACGGCGTCCAGTCCCCCTTCATGGCCAGAGCCTTCCTCTGAGCCGGTGCCCAGGTCAGGCACGACGTCCAGTCCCCCTCCATGGCCAGAGCCTTCCTCTGCGCCGGTGCTCAGTCCAGGCACGGCCTCCAGTCTCGCTCCATGGCCGGAACCTTCCTCTGCGCCAGTGCCCAGTCCAGGCACAGCGCCCGGCTTCATGGCCGGATCCACAGTCCGAGCTAGGGCTACGTCCCGCACCGGAGCCGCCACCGACGCTAGTTGCCCACCCTAACTCTCCCCATATAGGTTCAGGTTTTGCGGTCAGGGTCCACACCTTTGGGGGAGTACTGTCAAGCCCTGACCATAGAGAGCCCTCAGGGTTCACTATGGTGTTTTAGGTTAGGGGGTGACTAGGGGTGTTTCTAGGTATTATATTTCTATGTTGGTGTGTGTGTATGGTTCCCAATTGGAGGCAGCTGATGATCGTTACCTCTAATTGGCGATCATACTTAGTGTGTCCTTTTTCCCACCTACGATGTGGGATATTGTTTTGTTTGAGTGCCTATGTGCGCTACGTATTTCACGATAGTTATATCTTTCTTGTTTTGGAAGTTTCACTATCATTAAAATGTGGAACTCTACTCACGCTGCGCCTTGGTCCAATTATTCATACGACGGTCGTGACAATGTACCTGTGTTGTCAGTTGACTAAGGTTATATCCCAAGTCTCTTCAGGATGTTGAAATGTGGGGGACCCTGAATAGCTGAATATTGTTATTTAATAGCTTTATAAGACACGTCCTTGAAACTTCCCAGAACTTGCATACTGTTACATACCTTATTGCTACTGCAGGTACCCACTGATGAAAGTTACGTTGCCAGTGATTACCAGAAACTGCATTTTGTGGGGCTCTCAATGTACTTTTTGATGCTTAGTAACATTTGGAGGTTGACATAAAAAGCATGTTTTCATATAATGTCTATTTTTAGAATGTTATAAAGAGCCATGCATAGTTATCTAACTTTGCAATGACTATTATAATAGACATTATGGATCATTGACAGGAAGTCAAGTGAGTGTCAGTTACGTTTTCAGTAAGTTCTTTGGAGGTTCTGAATGTCAGGAGACTTTGGTGATATTTTAGTAGTATTTGTGACGTTCACAGAAGATTCCTGAAATGTACTGTCGGCAGGTCACTTTGGCAATATTCTACATAACATTCCCAATGAGTCCAGTGAATGTCAGATCACTTTTGGGATATCCAAAGAACATTTAGGAATGTTCCTTTGAGAGCCCTGGTGTATCTACAAACAATATTTCAGTTGTGTTACTCAAAATACTTAGGAAAATATTTATTGTACAGTATGTTATCTATTTGTCACATTTTCTTTCTAAGCATAAGGGGACATTAGAAACGTTATTTCTAAAATCCAGGCAAGTTCTAAAATTACTTAACAATATGATGATTTTGGTGACATTTTGGGAACCTTCATAACATTCTCAGTTAGTCCTTTCAATGTTCTAAATTTCAGGTCAATGTCGTGATATAATAATTCAGAACGTTTGGTATAGAGCCATGCATAACTACATCTAAAGTTGCATTATACATACACATTATGGAACATTGTCAGTATATCAAGTGGTGGTATATCTGACTACATGTGGATATTAGTTAGTTTTCAGTAAGTACTTTGGAGGTTCTGAATATCAGGACACTTTGGTGACATTGTAGTAGTATTTGTAATGTTCACAAAAAGTTCCTCAAATGTATAGAATGTCAGACTACTTTGTGAATATCCAAAGAACATTTTGGAATGTTTATTTGAGAGTTGTGATGTGTCTACAAACAACGTTGCAATTATGTTACTAAAGAAACATTACAATTTTACTTTAAAAAAATATTTTTTAAGGTACCATATGAGTAATAAATAGACATTCTGGAATATATACACAAAGTACAGTGTATATCATAATACATACAGTGGGGCAAAAAAGTATTTAGTCAGCCACCAATTGTGCAAGTTCTCCCACTTAAAAAGATGAGAGAGGCCTGTAATTTTCATCATAGGTACACTTCAACTATGACAGACAAAATAAAAATAAAAATCCAGAAAATCACATTGTAGGATTTTTAATGAATTCTTTTGTAAATTATGGTGGGAAATAAGTATTTGGTCAATAACAAAAGTTTATCTCAATACTTTGTTATATATCCTTTGTTGGCAATGACAGAGGTCAAACGTTTTCTGTAAGGCTTCACAAGGTTTTCACACACTGTTGCTGGTATTTTGGCCCATTCCTCCATGCAGATCTCCTCTAGAGCAGTGATGTTTTGAGGCTGTTGCTGGGCAACACGGACTTTCAACTGCCTCCAAAGATTTTCTATGGGGAGTTGCTTTTCTTACAAAGCAACTCCTTCGTTGCCCGGCAGTGTGTTTGGGATCATCAGAACTTGCACAATTGGTGGGTGACTAAATACTTTTTTGCCCCACTGTATATTAAAACAATGCTAAAATCAAAGAAACATATGATTGCTAAGACTGTCCTTTCTTTATTCTCTAATGAAGCCATGCAGGAAAAGTCAGGAATTTAAGACTCAACATTAACTTGAATGTGGCACACTGCAGCTTTGCTTTCATGTCAAGGACCAGATTGCTAATGAAGGACAGCCTGTATGGAGCCTGGATAGTGCTGCTTGTGGTTGTGGATCCATGTGAAGTTGTTCCATGTGTAACGGTGCAACCCTGTGTGTGAAAAAACTTGTGGCCGAGTGAGGATTAATACCTGACTGCTCCACAGTAGTCTTGTGGCAGCAGTGACTCTGGGTAAGAGCTGGTCGTGGAACCTATCCCCAAATATGACTGCCAAAGGAAAGAGGGCCTTTAGTGTAGGATAAAGTAAGAGTAGAAGTGGAGTGAGATAAGATATGTCAAATAGTGGGTATGAGGAAGCAAGGAGCCTGGTACCGTTGAGAGGAAATTCTCATGGAAGTGGGGCCACAGTGCATCAAGTCCCATATCCAGGAAGTTTATGAAGTTCAACTCTGCCTATCCAACCTGTTTAGTTGGAGTCTCGAGCATGCCTGCTATGTTCCAGATGACGATTGCTGAAGTACATTTTGAGATGCAACCCAAATCCAGTGGGAGTGGGTTGGCGACATTACCAGGTTCTCAAGACTATTGCAGATGCAGTAAGTACAGGAATCGGCATTGGTAAGCAAGTATATTGTGAAGGAATGCCTTTCGTGCCTTTGAAGCAGAATAGCAGAACTGTTTAATCAATTGATGACAAAGCCTGTTTCCCTGTGTGTAACCCATTTGGTCTGTGTTGATCATCCTGTATGCTGTCTTGTTGAAGAACGACGTGCCCTCGGTGGCATTTTTCTTGCACACAGGGCCTAGCTTTCTTGACACAAATGGCTCTCGGCTGCATGATGTAACCCATGCTGAAAGCATCATTCTGATCTAAGTGCCCTCATCAGCCATGTTCCATCAATGTCAATACAGATCAGGGATACTTTGACTCACCACTGTGGACTGTGTACCCATCATCTTCATTCATTCATGTTTGTATGCTTACATTATTTGTAATAAATCCAGATTCAACCTTTCCGCATTTTCCTAGTGAAGATGATTTTACTTTATCACAAGCATGGCCCAATGCTGAGCAAATGAGCAAATCACCTTTATTAGAGATCAGCAATATCCAAATCATCAATATGGAAATAACCAGCTGGAGGTTCGTTGGCCGATGCTGTTGAACAAACCATTCAAAGCAAACAGAGGTTATTCAAAGTGGATATCTACCCTGAGCTTTGAATATCACTCAATGACAGAGATCCCGAAATATTGGGGCCAGCATTCTTGTGTTTGGAGTAAAGGAAGTGGATCCAGCTCTTCCCTCCCGCAATGTACGTCCTGTTCCATAATTTTACCGATTTAATAAATGTAAGGAAATTCATCAGGTCATTTTGACCTCAGTATAGGCCTGCTGTGGTTGCTCCACTAAAAGTTTAGCGATTATGCTGTGGTACTTAGAGGTAATTTGTGGTTTAGTACAGGACCCTGCGTCACCCCTTCATTGCTCCAGACCAGCGCAAGGGGCAGTAAAGAGCACTGATTATGCTTTTGGGTCATACTGTGTCTCTGACAATGAATGGGTGACATAAACCTAAATAGAAGCTGATAATTGTACACAACTTCAGTGTTACTTACTGAACCTGTTGTTACACTAAGGTTTTTATTATTTATTTTGCCCACTGCTAACCAGTCACATTGTACAGTGCATGAGTGGTGCAATGGTCTAAGACACTGCATAGCAATGCAAGCTGTGTTGCTACAGATGCTGGTTCAATACCTGTGCCAGCCTCTACTGGGAGACCAATGAGATGACTGTAGGTTTTTGGTTCCTCCCTCTAAAAACAAAAATAAATCATTCTAAAAAACAAACTGGCTTTATTTACAAATTAGTAACAATGTCTTACCCCATGTTCAAGACAGGCTTTTTTAACACTCATTTTACGTAATTTTTTTAAAACTAAGCGATTATTATTATTAATTTAGAATTATTTGAAAGCCCCCTGGATATTCTCACAGATATATTATTAATCCTCTTATTAGCAGGACAATATATATTGGTCACGTGGCTCCCAAGTGGTGCACATGGCTCCCGAGTGCTTTCCAGTTCTCCAGCTGTATCCACTGAAAGCGCGCAAGATTCAAGGCAGGAGGACAGGGGGACGGGATGGGCTGCGCACAGAAGAAGGACCAAGCCCATGGGGAAGGGAGGAGGAAATGTGAGGGGTATGGACCACCATCTCGCCCCACTGGGTAGCACAGAGCGACACTTTAATAGGCATTGCACTAATAATGGCACTGACTAGGGAAACGTTCCAGCTGTTCTTAGTGCTAGTCTGCACATTCAGACTAAAACAATGTAACTAATAATGGCATCTTTATGCATTCGTTAATAAAATAATTATAAAAATAGTCTTTCAAAATGCAGATGTTTATTTAGTTATGGATCCATAATGAATTACTATGGGAATAAATATCACTGAATAACAGAAATAGCCTCCAATCCTCCAATCTTCAATGTGTAATTATTGGCGGAGAGTTACGTCATATTTTTTTATATACTGTAGGCCTACGGTAGGCAAAATAAGTCTCCCTAGTGTTGAGTAATGTGCTGTTAAAAGTGTTGTAGGTCTTACATATCTAAAGATCATATTGACGTTAGAAGCAATAGGATTTGAAGCAATAGCCTACAACTATTTTAGCACCGTTTTGCGTTGCAGTGAGACAAGCATGGGGACTGGTCTTGATAAATCAATGAGATTTTTTATTTTGACTGAATCTCCGTTTTGGTATTGGTTAGAGTACAATTATGGTGTAGAAATGTTGTGCTCTTAGTGTAACATTTATTTACATAATTTCTTGTCACGAACTCCACAAACTCCTGTCACAAACTCGGACACCTCCTGTGCCTCGATTTTCTGGGTGATTTAAATATGGACTGGCTTTCATCAAAATTCCCATTCAAGAAAAATACTGTAACTAGCGCCTGCAATCAGATTAATGTTATCAGCCAACCTACCAGGGTAGTTACAAACATCACAGGAATGAAATCATCAACATGTATTGATCACATCTTTACTAATGCTGCAGAAATGTGCTTTAAAGCATTATCCAAATATAGTAGCCATATCTAGAATAACCAAAGTTCCAAAGGCTGGGCCTAATATAAAGTGAGTGTGGAAGAGGTGAAACAAATTGTTGTCTGTCAACAATGACAAGCCACTAGGGTCTGACAACTTGGATGGAGAATGATCGAGGATAAAAGCGGATGATATTGCCACTACTATTTGCCATATCTTCAATCTAAGCCTACTGGAAAGTGTGTGCTTTCAGAACCGGAGGGATGCAAAAGTGATTCTGCTACCTAAGAATAGTAAAGCCCCCTTTACTGGCTCAAATAGCCGACCAATCAGCCAAATAGCAACCCTTAGTAAAGTTTTGGAAAAAATAGTTTGACCAGATACAATGCTATTTCACAGTGAACACATTGACAACAGACTTTCAGCATGCTTATAGGGAAGGATATTCAACAAGCACAGGAATGATGGGAGAAATGGATGATAAAAATATTGTGGTGGCTGTTTTGTTACACTTTAGTGCGGCTTTTGACATTGTCGATCATAGTTTGCTGCTGCGGAAACATATGTGTTCTGGATTTACACCAGCCTGCAAATTGTGGATGAAGAGTTACCTGTCTAACAGAACACAGAGGGTCCAGGTAGAATCAGAAATTCCCTAGGGCAGCTGTCTAGGCCTCTTACTTTTTTCAGTCTTTACTAACGAGATGCCGTTGGCAGATGACTCAACATTATACACGTCAGCTACTATGACTGCAACAGTTAACAAAGAGCTGCAGTTAGTTTCAGAATATCTGGCAAGGAATAAGTTCAATCTTTACTAATGTAAGGGAATACCCCCCTGTATTGGACAAAAATGAATGGCAAGTCATTGGCATCGGACAAACCATATACACATTGGCCAATACCACCCAATTCGGCGTTGATTCATGCAAAGTGTATTGCAAATGCCATATGGCAATTGCCAGTTGTAACACTTTAAAAATTCAACAGGGGACGAATCCGCTCCACCGGGGTTTTTCATATTGGAAATGTAACCCAACTCAACGTCCAAAAGCAAAATGAAAAAATGAATTTTTTGTCAAAAACTTATCACCCCTTAAAAAAGTGCTTTCTGGACCGTTTTTCGAAATTATTTCGTTTTTTTTTGTCAATTACACATGTGTAAGAACTGTATGAATATACTTTTGTCCAATTTGATTATCATTTTTTTTTTTTTACATGC
Source organism: Oncorhynchus gorbuscha (assembly GCF_021184085.1). Taxonomy (NCBI): domain Eukaryota; kingdom Metazoa; phylum Chordata; class Actinopteri; order Salmoniformes; family Salmonidae; genus Oncorhynchus; species Oncorhynchus gorbuscha. The sequence continues at coordinate 173,935 of NW_025745819.1, forward strand.
ACATAAGGAATATGTTTTGTCCAATTTCAATATGATTTCATAGGAAGTCAAAAGTCAAAAGTCAAAAATGTCAAAATTTTGTAAAAAACTTCACACACCCTTACAAAAGTGCTTTCTGGACCGTTTTTCGAAATTCTTTCGATTTTTTTGTCAATTACACATGTGTAAGAACTGTATGAATATACTATTGTCCAATTTTATTATCATAATTGTTTTTTTTTACATGCGCATAAGGAATATGTTTTGTTCAATTTCAATATGATTTCATCAAAAGTCAAAAAGTCAAAAGTCAAAAGTGTCATTCTTTCGATTTTTTTTGTCAATTACACATGTGTAAGAACTGTATGAATATAAAATGTCAAAGTCAAAATCAAAAGTCAAAAATTTGTCAAAATTTTGTAAAAAACTTCACACACCCTTAAAAAGTGCTTTCTGGACCGTTTTTCGAAATTCTTTCGATTTTTTTGTCAATTAACACATGTGTAAGAACTGTATGAATATACTTTTGTCCAATTTTATTATCATATTTTTTTTTTTTACATGCGCATAAGGAATATGTTTTGTCCAATTTCAATATGATTTCATAGGAAGTCAAAAGTCAGAAGTCAGAAATGTCAAAATTTTGTAAAAAACTTCACACACCCTTACAAAAGTGCTTTCTGGACCGTTTTTTGAAATTCTTTCGATTTTTTGGTCAATTACACATATGTAAGAACTGTATGAATATACTTTTGTCCAATTTTATTATCATATTTTTTTATATATTTTTTTAAATTGTGCATAAGGATTTTTTTTGTGGGCCAAATGCCATAAGAAATTTGACATGCTCAAAAATCCTGCAGAAATGCAAAATTGACTGGCCTGATGAACTCGGGATGGCCGGGCAGTGATAGTTATTCCTTTCCATCACTCGTTGTGTTGACTTCATCATGTCCATTTTGTGATGTTTTTTCACTATATAATCATATTGCAAATGCACGTGCATTTGCAATATGTTTCAATGTGCATTTACCATATGAAATTTGACATGCTCAAAAATGCAAAATTGACTGGTCTGATGAACACAGGATGGCCGAGCAGTGATAGTTGTACATTTCCATCACTCGTTGTGTTGATTTCATCATGTCCATTAGGTGATGTTTTTTCACTATAGAATCATATTGTAAGTGCACGTGCATTTGCAATATGTTTCAATGTGCATTTACCATATGAAATTTGACATGCTCAAAAATGCTAAATTGACTGGCCTGATGAACACAGGATGGCCGAGCAGTGAGAGTTGTACCTTTCCATCACTCGTTGTGTTGATTTCATCATGTCCATTTGTTTATGTTTTCAATGGGCAGGTACCATCACGAATTTGTCATGCTATAAAAATCCTGCAGGAATGTGAAATTGACTGGCCTGATGAACACAGGATGGCCTGGCAGTGATAGTTGTTCCTTTCCATCACTCGTTGTGTTGATTTCATCATGTCCATTTGGTGATGTTTTTTCACTATAGAATCATATTGCAAATGCACGTGCATTGTTGTGCAACTGGTAACCCAAAAATAAAAATATGGTTGTAAATGCATTTACCGGGACTCCTATTGTCCATGCCCCGCTATGGGAGTACCCTACTACGGCCCTCTATCTATGGGGTCCGTCCTGAGTGCTTTATGGACTGTTTAAAATATTCTGATGGATACGCATGTTGTGCAACTGGTGATTGAAAATAGGCACCTGGTAACCCCCCAAAAAATATGCTTGTAAATGCATTTACCGGTCATTCTGATATTAATGCTCGCTATGGGAACACAGGATGGCCGGGCAGTGATAGTTGTTCCTTTCCATCACTCGTTTTCATCATGTCCATTTTGTGATGTTTTTTCACTATAGAATCATATTGCAAGTGCACGTGCATTTGCAATATGTTTCAATGTGCATTTACCATATGAAATTTGACATGCTCAAAAATGCAAAATTGACTGGTCTGATGAACACAGGATGGCCGAGCAGTGATAGTTGTACATTTCCATCACTCGTTATGTTGATTTCATCATGTCCATTAGGTGATGTTTTTTCACTATAGAATCATATTGTAAGTGCACGTGCATTTGCAATATGTTTCAATGTGCATTTACCATATGAAATTTGACATGCTCAAAAATGCTAAATTGACTGGCCTGATGAACACAGGATGGCCGAGCAGTGAGAGTTGTACCTTTCCATCACTCGTTGTGTTGATTTCATCATGTCCATTTGTTTATGTTTTCTCACTTTTGCAAAGTCACTGTGCATTTGCAATATGGTTCAATGGGCAGGTACCATCACGAATTTGTCATGCTATAAAAATCCTGCAGGAATGTGAAATTGACTGGCCCGATGAACTCGGGATGGCTGGGCAGTGATTCTGGTTCATCTCAATGGCTCGTTAGGGTTGATTTCAGAATGTCACTTTTGGTGATGGTACCTCACTGTTTAAACATATTGCAAATGGACAAGAGTCACCAGCAAGTCACCGTCCATCAGTCAATTAGATATCATTCTGACACCAAACTGATACAAACTGACACTAAACCCACTTTTTCCAACCTGTTTAGTAGCCAACTATCACATACTTCAGAGCTGGCCCAGAATTCACAATGCCTTTGGTTCAAACCATAAAAAAAACATAAAACACGTAGTTACGTTCCAGCTGCGGGTCCATTTCTTATGTTACGTGTAGGCCTAGCTGAGGCGACCCCGAATCCCAAGTTTCGGCTCGATCGGTCATTTGGTGTCCGAGCAAAACCCTAATTGGTGCTGAAAATCCACTTTTTTCCATGACTTGCTACGGGGTCCTTGAATGAGCTATCGGACAGAAACGTTGGGGTCTGTCTATATGGGCCGAGACGGTCGCAATGCACCTAGTCTTGTGTCTCTGAGACTTTTCTAAATGTCGCCATTTTCGTAATGGTCAAAATGAATTGAAGTCATTGCAAATGTACGAGGCTATTTCTCGGTCCGAGAACCTTCTAGAGCCACCTAACTCACCACGCACTATCGACCCGAGGTCTAGAACAGGTTTCTAAAGTTTCGGAACTCTAGGTCTGACGGTTCTTTTTTAGCTCGAACAAAGCTAACTATTGGAGGCACTGTCTGTCTCTACAAACCCCAATACGTCCCTCCTTCCAAGTTGTGTGTCTGTGTGATTTAGTTTTCCTTTGAAATTTTATGGGAAAAATGACTGATTTACAGTTCATGGGGGTTGCCTAATCACACATATGAAGTTTTGGACAGATCCGACTTTTTTAACCCCTCGAAACAGCCCCTGAGACACCAATTAAGGCACTTCCGGTTGGCACAGGAAGCTATAAGTCAACACATATCCTCACTGAGGTATGCTTTTACAGAATCCTGAGTTTTAAGTCCTTACGTTAAGAATTGACTGATTTACACAGGGTTGAATGCACTATGTCTATCAAACTGCAGGCAGGTAATGGAAAAACACTTTTAGGGTGATTTTAACCACTTCCGGTTGGTCCAGGAAGCTTAGAATCAACACAGGTAGACCTCATACTGGCCTGATGGACTGTTATTATCAAAGACAGGTTCATACGGCATTGATAACCCATATAGACTTCAGGTTGAATTTAGGGGTGCAGGCAATGTATTCCTATGGGGAGAGAAGTCAATGCAAACTCTTTGAAGTAAACACCTTCTTTTAACTATTAAGGGTTAATGCCACACGGTCAAGGTTAGGCTTGTACGGATCAGGAGGACCTTAGGAACGTACCTGAGGTCGAATTGTGCTTCTCACCCTAACGGTTCTCTCACTGTCACCCAAAAGCAAATGACGTTGTGGGGCAGGCTTCATTTTGGGCCTACTTTTCTAATGGTCGCTGCGCTCAGACCGAGCGAGCTACGGTCAAGCGGGATATCTCGTTGAACTCGGCACGGCCTAGAGATTAAGTTTATGCCATTGCCTGCTCTCTGTGTCTTTGAGAACCGCACTTTTTCACTCCATCCTTGCTGTGTGTGCGTGTGAGAGCTTTTCTTTGACATCTGTTGGGAGAAATGACTGATTTACAGTTCATGAGGGTTACCTAGTCACACATATGAAGTTTTGAAAAGATCTGACTTTTTTAACCCTTGGAAACTGCCACTGTGACATCATTAAAGGCACTTCCGGTTGGCACAGGAAGCTATAAGTAAACCCATGTCTTGATTGACATAGAAACTTACAGAATCCTGAGTTTTAAGTCTTTAAGTTAAGAATTGACTGATCTACGATCTACACAGGGTTGAATGTAGTCATTTTCACCTTTGAAGGTTATGTACATCAAAACACCTTTTGGGTCAATTTAACCATTTCCGGTTGCTTCAGGAAGCTTAGAATCGGCACAGGTAGACCTCATAGTGATCTGATGGACTGTCATAGAAGACAGGTTCATAAGGCATTCATAACCCACATACGCCTCAGCTTGAATTTAGAGGTGCAGGCAATGTATTCCTATGGGGAGAGAAGTCAATGCAAACTGTTTGAAGTAAACACCTTCTTTTAACTGTTAAGGGTTAATGCCACAGGGTCAAGGTTAGGCTTGCACGGATCGTGAGGACCTCAGGAACGTACCTGAGGTCGAATTGTGCTTCTCACCCTAACGGTTCTCTCACTGTCACCCAAAAGCAAATGACATTGAGGGCCAGCCTTCCTTTTGGTTCTGCTTTTTTTCAAGGTCACTGCACTCAGAGCGAGCTACGGTCAAGCGGGGCTTCTCGTTGAACTCGGCACAGTCTGGAGACTATGGTGATGCCATTTTTTGTGTTGATTTCAGAATGCCATTTTGGTGATGGTCCCTCTCCGTTTAAACATATTGCAAATGTACAAAAGTCAACTAGCAAGTCAGTGTCCATCAGTCAATTAGATGTCATTTTGACACCAAACTGATACCAATTGACACCAAACCCACTTTTTCCAACTCATTTAGAAGCCAACTATCATATATGTCAGAGCAGGCCCATAATTCACAGCGCCTTTAGTTTAAAACATAATAAAAATGTAAAACACATAGTTATGTTCTAGCTGCGGGTCCAGGTCGGACATTATGTGAAGGCCTATGTGAGGCGACCCCGAATCCCGAGTTTCGGCTCGATAGGTCCTTCGGTGCCCGAGTAAAACCCTAATTGGTGCTGAAAATCCACTTTTTTCCATGCCTTGCTATGGGGTCCTTGAATGAGCTATCGGACCGAAACGTTGGGGTCCGTCTCTATGGGCCGAGCCGGTTTCAATGCACCTATTCTTGTGTCTCTGAGACTTTTCTAAATGTCGCCATTTTCGTAATGGTCAAAATGAATTGAAGTCATTGCAAATGTACGAGGCTATTTCTCGGTCCGAGAACCTTCTAGAGCCACCTAACTCACCACGCACTATCGACCCAAGGTCTAGAACAGGTTTCTAAAGTTTCGGAACTCTAGGTCTGACGGTTCTTTTTTAGCTCGAACAAAGCTAACTATTGGAGGCACTGTCTGTCTCTACAAACCCCAATACGTCCCTCCTTCCAAGTTGTGTGTCTGTGTGATTTAGTTTTCCTTTGAAATTTTATGGGAAAAATGACTGATTTACAGTTCATGGGGTTGCCTAATCACACATATGAAGTTTTGGACAGATCTGACTTTTTTAACCCCTCGAAACAGCCCCTGAGACACCAATTAAGGCACTTCCTCACTGGGCTATGCTTTTACAGAATCCTGAGTTTTAAGTCCTTACGTTAAGAATTGACTGATTTACACAGGGTTGAATGCACTGTCTATCAAACTGCAGGCAGGTAATGGAAAAACACTTTTAGGGTGATTTTAACCACTTTCGGTTGGTCCAGGAAGCTTAGAATCAACACAGGTAGACCTCATACTGGCCTGATGGACTGTTACCAAAGACAGGTTCATACGGCATTCATAACCCATATAGACTTCAGGTTGAATTTAGGGGTAAAGGCAATGTATTCCTATGGGGAGAGAAGTCAATGCAAACTCTTTGAAGTAAACACCTTCTTTTAACTATTAAGGGTTAATGCCACACGGTCAACGTTAGGCTTGCACGGATCGGAAGGACCTTAGGAACATACCTGAGGTCGAATTGTGCTTCTCACCCTAACGGTTCTCTCACTGTCACCCAAAAGCAAATGACGTTGTGGGGCAGGCTTCATTTTGGGCCTAATTTTCTAATGGTCGCTGCGCTTAGACCGAGCGAGCTACGGTCAAGCGGGATATCTCGTTGAACTCGGCACGGCCTAGAGATTATGTTTATGCCATTGCCTGCTCTCTGTGTCTTTGAGAACCGCACTTTTCACTCCATCCTTGCTGTGTGTGCGTGTGAGAGATTTTCTTTGACATCTGTTGGGAGAAATGACTGATTTACAGTTCATGAGGGTTACCTAGTCACACATATGAAGTTTTGAAAATATCTGACCTTTTTAACCCATGGAAACTGCCACTGTGACACCATTAAAGGCACTTCCGGTTGGCACAGGAAGCTATAAATAAACTCATATCATGATTGGGGTATGCCTTTACAGAATCCTGAGTTTTAAGTCTTTACGTTAAGAACTGAGTTATTTACGGAGGGTTTAGTGAGTGTGTGTTATTTCAGAAAATCATAGAAAATCACAGAAATCTCGCAGAGCTCCGCAGCACACTTTAAAAAGATTCGTAAGAACACCCTGCAACTGGATCTGTAACCGTTGAAAAAAAACACCTATCCGTGAACATCACCAAGGTGTCGTTGTACGATTTCTCTTAAATGACGATAGATAAATGGCTGGTTCTTTTTTTATTGACACCGGAGGCTCCTTGACTTTGACGTGAAGTGGAAAAATAATTTCTCTATTTTCATTTTGGACCTTTAATCCCAGATAAATGGCCATAACTCAAAAACCGTTGAGGCCTAGACGCCATCTTGTTCGGGGCCAACTGCCCATTATGCCAAACATACGCTCACCGAGTTTCGGCTTCTAAATATTTTCAGTTTTCGAGATAAGGCCCCGTCGTGAATCGTGATGTTTTGTCCAATAGCAATATGATTGCTTATGCCCTCTTGTGGGAATTTCCGGGACATCGGAAAAATGACCTAAATCTTATTATTTTTGTAAAACGGAAACCGAATGTCCGACAAAGTTCATTTGATGACTTCCTGGTAGGTCCGGCCCTGCCGCTCGGCCCGACGCCGTCCGCGAATTTTACAAACGATTTCGGACGTCTAGTAAGGGACCGTACATTTGCAATATGGACTTTCTCACTAACCATACAGGTACTGCTGAAATCTTCCCTTAAGGTATGACATGCCACTGGCCTTGTGTAAAGCCCGTTTGTATGGGGATGTGTCAACACTATACATGTCAATTTCAGAATCGGTGGAAAGGAATGTTAGTCGTAAATATTTCTAAAACTAAAAGCGTTGTATTTCGGACAAATCATTCACTAAACCCTAATTTTCAACTAAATATTGTAATAAATGATGTGGAAATTGAGCAAGTTGAGGTGATTAAATTGCTTGGAGTAACCCTGGATTGTAAACTGTCATGTTCAAAACGTATTGATACAACAGCAGCTAACATGGTACAGATCAGACTTGTTGGCCACTCTTCAAGGCAAAACTGCTCCAGCTCCTTCACAAGTTGGATGGGTTCCGCTGGTGTACAGCAATCTTTAAGTCATACCACAGATTCTCAATTGGATTGAGGTCTGGGCATTGACTAGGCCATTCCAAGACATTTAAATGTTTCCCCTTAAATCACTTGATTGTTGCTTTAGCAGTATTCTTAGGGTCATTGTCCTGCTCAAAGGTGAACCTCCGTCCCAGTCTCAAATCTCTGGGAGACAGATTTCCCTCAATAATTTCCCTTTATTTAGCGCCATCCATCATTCCTTCAATTCTGACCAGTTTCCCAGTCCCTGCTGATGAAAAACATCCCCACAGCATGATGCTGCCACCACTATGCTTCACTGTGGAGATGGTATTCTCGGGGTGATGAGAGGTGTTGAGTTTGCACCAAACATAGCCTTTTCCTTGATGGCCAAAAAGCTCAATTTTAGTCTCATCTGACCAGAGTACCTTCTTCCATATGTTTGGGGAGTCTCCCAGATGAGGAGAGCTCCTTGGTCTTCATGGTACCGCTTGCTTGTTGGTGCCCCTTGCTTCGTGGTGTTGCAGACTCTGGTACCTTTCAGAACAGGTGTATATGTACTGAGATCATGTGATGATTATGTGGCACTTAGATTGTATACAGGTGTACTTCATTTAACTAATTATGTGACTTCTGAAGGTAATTGTTCTTTGCACCAGATCTTATTTAGGGGCTTCATAGCAAAGGGGGTGAAAGCATATTCATGCACCACTTTTCCGTTTTTTGTTTTTTAGAATCTTTTGAAGCAAGCTATTTTTTTACTTCAACAATTTGGACTATTTTGTCATGTCCATTACATGAAATAAAAATAAAAATAAATTTAAATTACAGGTTGTAATGCAACAAAATAGGAAAAACGCCAAGGGGGATGAATACTTTTGCAAGGCACTGTAAATGTATGATTGTAATGGGTTTACGTGGATTTGGACTTTTTGTTATGTTCGCAAGTATGGATGCACAGTTTTTCAAATGTACATTTTTGACGTACATGATTATATTGTGGATGTTTATTTACACAGTAATTATTATTCAACATGTCCTCACATGGTATTTGATCTCACAATCTCTTGGTTCACATCAAAACTGTCATCATATGTAGAAGCTGGACAACATAGTTTAAATTAAGCCTTTACAATCGGTAAAGATCAATATATACCCAAGCTACCGGGAGAGAGTGAGCTGTCAGTTATATACAATATCGAACCAACCTGTGGGTAAAGCGACACTGTAACTCGAACCCAACAAGCCATGGCTTTCCTAAGAGTAAAAGACAAAGAACAATTTGGAGATGTAACAGACAGCTGAAGGGTATACAGGAAAACAAAGCTAAAATGCTCACCAAAACAAACAAACAGTTACAATTAGCCTGAATTGTAAATGAATTAAATTGAGTTGTGTCACTGATCTAGATGCAATACCCCATAATATCAAAGTGGAATTATGTTTTTTTGTAATGTTTACAAATTAATAAAAAATGGAAAGCTTAGTATTCAAAACCTGTATTATGGCAAGACTAAATAAGTTCAGGAGCAAAACTGTGCTTAAGAAGTCACATAATATCAATCAATCAATCAAACTTACATCAGCTGATGTCACAAAGTGCTGTACAGAAACCCAGCCTATAACTCCAAACAGCAAGCAATGCAGATGAATGGACTCAATCTGTGTGCAATAATAGTGTTAAACATGATTTTTAAATGACTACCCCATCTTTGTACCCCACACATCTCTGTACCCCACACACTGTAAGGTCCCTCAGTTGAGCAGTGAAATTCAAACCCAGATTCAACAGGGAGGCCAGGGAGGTTTCCCAATGCCTCGCAAAGAAGGGAACCTACTGGTAGATGGTAACCAAAAAAAACAGTCATTGAATAACCCTTTGAGCATGGTGAAGTTATTAACTACACAGTCACTACTGTCACGCCTTGGTCTTAGTATTTTGTGTTTTCTTTATTATTTGTTCAGGCCAGGGTGTGACATGTATTGTCGTATTGGGTTTTTTGTAGGCTTTGGGATTGTGGTTGATTAGGGGTGTGTCTAGTATAGGCTTGGCTGCCTGAGGTGGTTCTCAATCAGAGTCAGGTGATTCTTGTTGTCTCTGATGGGGAACCGTATTTAGGTAGTCTGGGTTTCACTTTGTATTTCGTGGGTGATTGTTCCTGTCTCTGTGTAGTTTCACCAGATAGGCTGTAATTAGGTTTCACGTTCTGTTTGTTGTTTTTGTATTTGTATAAGTATTTTTCATGTATCACGATCTCTTCATTAAAGACATAAGTAACCACCACGCTGCATTTCCGTCCGACTCTCTTTTGACAAACGAAGAACGCCGTTACAGAATCACCCACCACACACGGACTGAGTGGCGTGGTAACAGGCAGCGACAGCATGAGAAGTGAAAGGAGGATGAATTATTCGGAGAATGGACATGGGAAGACGTGTTGGATGGCAAAGGTTGTTACACTTGGGAGGAGATACTGGCCGGAAGAGATCGCCTCCCATGGGAACAGGTGGAGGCACTTAGGAGAGCAGAGGCAGCAGGAGATAGGAGCCGACGATACGAGGGAACACGGTTGGCAAGGAAGCCCGAAAAGCAACCCCAAAAAATTATTGGGGGGGGCTTACAGGGAGTATGGCTACGCCAGGTAGGAGACCTGCGCAAATTCCCTGTGCTTACCGGGGGGCTAGAGAAACCGGGCAGGCACCGTGTTATGCTATGGAGCGCACGGTGTTTCCAGTGCGGGTGCATTGCCCGGTGCGATTCATACCAGCCCTTCGTATTGGCCGGGCTAGAGTGGGCATCGAGCCAGGTAAGGTTGGGCAGGCTCGGTGCTCAAGAGCTCCAGTGCGCCTGCACGGTCCGGTCTATCCAGAGCCAACTCTCCTTGTTTATCGTGAGGAGCCAAGGAGGAGACCAGAACCAGAGCCGGTGTTAGAGGTGAGCGAAGCAGAGACTGTGAAGGAGTTAATGGGGAAAGTGGAGGAGAGAGTAATGAGGGAGTTGCTAGTATGGTGCTATAGGTACGATATTCGTCCGACGGAGCGTGTCGGGGATTTAATGGCACCTGGGTCAGCGCTCCATACTTGTCCTGAGGTGCGTGTTAGTCGGCTGGTGAAAGATGTGCCAGCCTCACGCACCAGGCCTACTGTGTACCTACGTAGCCTTGCACGTCCTGTGCCAGTCCTGCTCTCAGGCTCTCCAGTACACCTTCACGGTCCAGTCCATCCTGTGCCACCTTCACACACCAGTCCTCCGGTAGCAGCTCCCCGCACCAGGCTTCCTGTGCGTGTCCTCGATCCTGTAGCACCAGTTCCAGCACCACGCACCAGGCCGTCAGTGCGCCTCGCCTGTTCAGCACAGCCAGAGCCTTCCTTCCCTCCTGCGCTACTGGAGTCTCCTGTCTGTTCAGCGCTATCAGAGCCTTCCTTCCCTCCTGCGCTGCTGGAGTCTCCTGTCTGTTCAGCGATATCAGAGCCTTCCTCATCTACAGCGCTGCCGGAGCCTCCTGCCTGTTCGGAGCAGCCTGAGCTGTCAGTCTGCATGAAGCAGCCAGAGCTGCCTGCCAGTCTGCAAGGAGCTGCTAGTCTGCAAGGAGCTGCCAGTCTGCAAGTTGCTGCCAGCCTGCATGGAGCAGTCAGAGCTGTCAGCCTGCATGGAGCAGTCAGAGCTGTCAGTCTGTATGAAGCAGCCAGAGCTGTCAGTCTGCATGAAGCAGCCAGAGATGCCAGTCTGAAAGGAGCTGTCAGTCTGCAAGGAGCTGTCAGTCTGCAAGGAGCTGCCAGTCTGCAGGGTGCTGTCAGCCTGCATGGAGCAGTCAGAGCTGTCAGTGTGTATGAAGCAGCCAGAGCTGTCAGTCTGCATGAAGCAGCCAGAGCTGTCAGTCTGCAAGAAGCAGCCAGAGCTGTCAGTCTGCAAAGAGCTGCCAGTCTGCAAGGAGCTGTCAGTCTGCAAGGAGATTTCAGTCTGCAAGGAGCTGTCAGCCTGCATGGAGCAGCCAGAGCTGTCAGTCTGCAAGGAGCTGTCAGTCTGCAAGGAGCTGCCAGTCTGCAAGGAGCAGCCAGTCTGCATGGAGCAGCTAGATCCGCCAGTCAGCCATGATCTTCTAGATCCACCAGTCAACCAGATTCTTCCAGATCTACCAGTCAACCAGTCTCTTCCAGATCTGCCAGTCTGCATAGAGTATCTAGATCTGCCAGTCAACCAGAATCTTCCAGATCTGCTAGTCAACCAGAATCTTCCAGATCCGCCAGCCAGCCAGGATCTACCGGAGCCTACTACCTGCCTGAGCTTCATCTCAGTACTGGGCTTCCTCTCAGAACTGGGCTTCCTCTCAGTGCTGGGCTTTCTCTCAGTACTGGGCTTCCCCTCAGTTCCGGGCTGCCCCTCAGTCCCGAGCTGAACATGCATACTGTTCGCAACAACCCATTAAAATAATACTACAAAACATGTGGCAAATCAATTAACTTTTTGTTGTGAATACAAAATGTTATGTTTGGGACAAATCCAATTCAACACATTGCAGAGTAGCACTCTCCATATTTTCAAGCATAGTAGTGAATGCTTAATGTTATTGGTATGCTTGTAATCTTTACGGACTCGGGAGTTTATCAAGATAGAAAATAATCCTATAGGAAAATCTGGTTCAGTCTGCTTTCCACTAGACAATGGGAGATTCACTTTTCAGCAACACAATAACCTATAACACAAGGCCAAATCTACATTGGAGTTGCTTACCAAGTAGACTGTGAATGTTCCTGAGTGGATAAGTTACAGTTTTGATTTACATCTCAGATTAAATCTCAAATCTCAGATTATTACCAATCCCACAAATTATGACTCCAAACACCCGGAAAAGGCTACTCTCCTCAATGTTATCCTCACAAATAGTCCTGATAGGTATCAGTCTGGTGTTTTCTGTAATGACCTTAGTGATCACTATTTTACAGCCTGTGTTCGTAACAGCTGCTCAGTGAAATGACCTGTCCTGATTTGTCATAGATGCTTGCTAAAAAACTTTAATGAGCAAACCTTCCTTCATGACCTGGCCTCTGTAAATCGGTATAGAATCAGCTTGATCCCCTCTGTCGAAGATGCTTGGACCTTCTGTTTTGATATTTTCAGTGATATTATTAACAAAAACACCTCCATAAAGAAAATGAGAAAAAAACAGGTTCAGCCCCTTGTTCGACCATGATCTTGCAGAATTACTCCACCTCAAGAATTGCATTTGGTGAAAGGCTCGGCACATGCATACTCAGGCTGACAGGCTCTTGTTCAGCAAATTAGAAATAAATGCACTCAGGCTATCCGGAAGGCCAAAGTTAGTTACTTTAAACAGCAGTTTTCTCTTTAATCACCACTTCATTAAGTAAGGATTCCTATTTGACTCAGCCATTCCTCCTTGCCCATCCAACATTTCCTCATCTCCCACCCATTCTAATGCGATGAGCCCCGATGCTCCTCCCTCTTTTTCCCCTGCCCCACTGCAAAGTTTCTCCCTGCAGGCTGTCACTGAGTCCAAGGTGCTAGAGGAGCTCCTTAAACATGACCCCCAAAAAACATCGGGTCAGATGGTTTAGACCATTTCTTCTTTAAGATTGCTGCCCCTATAATCGCCAAGCCTATCTCTGACTTTTTTAACCTGTATCTCCTCTCTGGGGAGGTTCCCATTGCTTGGAAGGCAGCCATGGTTAGTCTTTTATTTAAAGGGGGAGATCAGGCTGATCTTATCTGTTATAGGCCTATTTCTATTTCATCCTGTTTATCAAAATTGTTGAAAAACTTGTCAATGATCAACTGACTGGCTTTCTTGATGTCTATAGTTAGTATTCTCTCTGGTATGCAACCTGGTTTCCGCTCAGGTTATGGATGGGTCACTGCAACCTTAAAGGTCCTCAATGATGTCACCATTGCCCTTGATTTTAAACAATGTTGTGCTGCTATTTTTATGAACTTGGCCAAAGCTTTTGAAACAGTAGACCATTCCATTGCTGTGGGCCGGCAAATGAGTATTGGTGTCTCTAAGGGTTCTTTGGCCTGGTTTGCTAACTTACTCTATTAAAGAGTGTAGTGTATAAAATCAGAACATCTTCTGTGTCAACCACTGCCTGTCACCAAGGGAGAACCCCAAGGTTCAATCCTAGGCCTCACACTCTTCTCAATGTACATCAACAACATAGATCAGGCAGTAGGAAGCTCTCTCATCCATTTATATGCAGATGATACAGTCTTATACTCAGCTGGCCCCTCCCCTGATTTTGTATGGCTAGACGGTACCCTGTCCTTTTCTTTGCAAAAATCAAAGTTGCAGACTAAAGTTAATTCTATACTTGGTTCCTCTATCGTAATCGCTCCTCTTTCACCCCAGCTGCTTAACTAACCCTGATTCAGATGACCACCCTATCCATGCTAGATTACGGAGATGTAATTTATAGATTGGCATGTAAGGGTGCTCTCAAGCAGCTAGATGTTCTTTACCCTTTGGCCATAATATTTGTGACCAATGTTCATCATAAGACACATCATTGCACTCTATAATCTTCTGTAAACTGGTCATCTCTGTATACCCGTCGCAAGACCCACTGGTTGATGCTTATTTATAAAACCCTCTTAGGCCTCACTTCCCCCTATCTGAGATATCTACTGCAACCCTCATCCCCCACATACAACTGTTCAAACCATCGCATCTGCCTATGGCTGCATTCTGCATCTGTGGTGGAAGGTGACCGAGCTACAGTGGTGTTGGTCAGACCGTGAGACATCTTCTCATGAAAATGTTTGTAGCGTCCGAACGGTTCGGCCTAGAAGCTATTATGACCACTCTATGGAAAGGGGAGAATCTCACAAACGCGATGGTTTTCCATTTTGCTCTATGACCCCCACGGGACGGTAACCCATACAAACAAATTGAAGTATGGAGGTAGTTTTGTGCTAACAAAAATAAGGTGTTCTAAAATGTGACAAAAAAAGTGTATTTCCTGAGCTTTGTCCTATATCTGTCACGAGTCTGACCGAGGGTGGCTCCCCTTCCTGGTAGGGTGGCGCTCGGCGGTCGTTGTCGCCGGCCTATTAGCTACCACTGATTGTCTTTCCTCCCCCTCCTTGTATGTTTATTGTTAGCACCTGTTAGTGAATCATTAGTTGGGCTTTATTAGACAGCCGGCGCGCCTGTTTCTTTGTGCGGGATTAATTATTGTGACCTTCGGTTATGTAGTGGAGGAACATGTTTGTTCCTGGTGGTGTATTCTGCTGTACTGTTTTCGTCCCCCGTGTTTGGGGCATTTGGTTTTGAGCACCCAGTGTTGCGTGAGTGCATTAAAGAGCACAACAGTATTGCACTCTCTGTTTCCTGCGTCTGACTCCACACCCACGACACCCGGAGCGTTACAATATCTCTTTGATATAGGACAGACACTTCAAAACCTTAATCCTCATGATAATTTTTTTGACTATCTTTTGTGCCATTTATGAATGTGTTATTCAATGTGTTTCCATGGGCTACAGTAGAAAAGGCCAAATTCAATATTTGATTCAATATTTTATCACAACGGCTTAGACTGTGTGATGACAGGTGATGCACAGCCATAACAAGTTATGATCAATAACATCAAGGGCTGCACTGAAATCTAACAATACAGCACCAACTATCATCTTATTATCCACATGTATTTTAGCTAATCATTAGTCATCTGAGTCAGTGCAGTACAAGTTGAGTGCCCTTCCCTATATATAAGTTAGGGAAGGGCACTCGATAGCATTGTATTTGTTCAAACACAATTCTCTCCATCAGATTACTAAGAACAGGCAGCAAACTGTTTGGGTGGCTGTTAGAGCCAGCAAAGGGTGCCTTAACATTTTTAGGTGGTGGAATTACTTTGGCTTTGGTTAACCTATTGACATGTAAGTTCTAAATATTAATAATGGCCCATACAGCATGAGTTCTTTTTGCATGAGGTACCAGAATTATATGATGCTGTTCTAGAATTTGATTGTTTAATTTTGTGCTATTCTCTGCAGCGTAGCCTAGTGGTTAGAGTTGGGCTAGTAACCGGAAGGTTGCGAGTTCAAACCCCCGAGCTGACAAGGTACAAATCTGTCATTCTTCCCCTGAACAGGCAGTTAACCCACTGTTCCCAGGCTGTCATTGAAAATAAGAATATGTTCTTAGCGGACTTGCCTGGTTAAATAAAGGTAAAAAAATAAAAACTACATCAAGACTGCATTTTCTGCTTCACATTAGACTTGATAAAATAGTACTTTTTAACCACTCAATCTCTTAACCTTTCTGCCTATTGTAGTAGCAGCAAGAATCTATAGTATTATTGATAATGATATAATTATTTATATTTTCTATATTATATGTATTATTTTCTGAAAGAGGCCTTGGGTATTGCCCTGTCTGAATGACTGCGCATGTGAGACAGTGCGAAAAACCTGAGGTGTTAAGTCCGGTGTGTTTGATACAATAGTGGAGAGCAAACAATGTGAAAGCAAGGTATGAGGATATATTGCATATGGTTAAGGGAAACACTGACATCCGAAATACCTTTTAATTAAAAGAAAAATGTAATAAATGTATTCTCCCCACTGCTACAGCAGTGCCTACATTTTATCATCATGTCAACATATTCTCACCACTGGACATGTAGCCTACAGATGCCTGCAGTAGTCGCCAAGCGAGGAAGATGTTTTGCAATCATCAAATGAGTATTATGGCTTGGATAGATTTTAGCCTGGTCGGGGCAGAGGAGAGTGAGAACAGGGTGGATCAAGTCATGTAAGCAACAAAGTGTCGTAGTTTGTTCAGATGATCTGTTTGAATGGTGTGTGCGGGTAATCAGCTATATTGTGTGCAGAGACCGTGGCATGAGTGAGGCGAGGTTGAAGGTGTAATTAGTTATTGTAAACTATGGAGCGAGACAGGATTATCTAGGTTCATGCTTTGGCAATGTTATGTGAGTGGACCAGTTATCGACTTCCTTCTAAAACGTGGTTACATTTGTATGAATTTAAAGTATTACTGACTACATTCTTGGATTAGGGAGTTTTCACTTGTCAAACATAAACAAACATGGCTGCCATCATAAAGAATTTAGCCACTGTTAGCTTAGCTGACAAATATCTCTTTTCTAAACTATATTACATTTCTCCAAAGATGTGGCACATTGTAAACAAGTCTAGCTGTTAGGTCATTAATAACTTATGTTTTTTTTTCAGTGCAACCTGTTATTTAGACTTATTTATGAAATGAGTTTGGATGTGGATGTGTTACATGTGATGCTTGGCTGATGAAGTTCGCATTTATCTTTTACAGTAAAAGTTGAAATTGAGGAATACAACTGCAAAGACCTTTATTTTCCATCAGTACAAAACATTGTTTAGATGCTTTGCAGACAACAATGCTGTTTAGAAGTGTTTGTTGCATCACACGTTCTGTTGCTACTGTTCCAATCACATACACTACATGACCAAAAGTATGTGGACAACCGCTCGTCGAACATCTCATTTTAAAATCATAGGTATTTATATGGGGTTGGTCCCCCCTTTGCTGCTATAACAGCCTCCACTCTTCTGGGAAGGCTTTCCACTAGATTCTGGAACATCGCTGAGGGGACTTGAATCGATTCAGCCCCAAAAGCATTAGTGGGCACTGATGTTGTGCGATTAGGCCTGGCTCGCAGTCGTGTTCCAATTCATCCCAAAGGTGTTCGATGGGGTTGAGGTCAGGGCTCTGTACAGGCCAGTCAAGTTCTTCCCCACCAACTAGAGGTCGACCGATTAATCAGAATGGCCGATTAATTAGGGTATTTTTTTTTACACCTTTATTTAATCTTTATTTAACTATGCAAGTCAGTTAAGAACACATTCTTATTTTCAATGCCGGCCTAGGAACGGTGGGTTAACTGCCTTGTTCAGGGGCAGAACGACAGATTTTTACATTGTCAGCTCGGGGGATTCAATCTTGCAACCTTACAGTTAACTAGGCCAACACTCTAACCACCTGCCTCTCATTGCACTCCACGAGGAGCCTGCCTGTTACGCAAATGCAGTAAGCTAAGGTAAGTTGCTAGCTAGCATTAAACTTATCTTATAAAAAACAATCAATCAGTCAATCATAATCACTAGTTAACTGCACATGGTTGATGATATTACTAGTTTATCTAGCGTGTCCTGCGTTGCATATAATCGATGTGGTGCGTATTTGCGAAAAAGGACTGTCCTTGCTCCAATGTGTACTGAACCATAAACATCAATGCCTTTCTTAAAATCAATACACAGAAGTATATATATTTTAAACCTGCATATTTAGTTAAATGAAATCCAGGTTAGCAGGCAATATTAACCAGGTGAAATTGTGTCACTTCTCTTGCGTTCATTGCACGCAGAGTCAGGGTATATGCAACAGTTTGGGCCGCCTAATTTGCCAGACTTTTACGTAATTATGACATAACATTGAAGGTTGTGCAATGTAACAGGAATATTTAGACTTATGGATGCCACCCGTTAGGTAAAATACGGAAAGGTTCCGTATTTCACGGAAAGAATAAACGTCTTGTTTTCGAGATGATAGTTTCCGGACTCGACCATATTAATGACCTAAGGCTTGTATTTCTGTGTGTTATTATGTTATAATTAAATCTATGATTTGATAGAGCAGTCTGACTGAGCGATGGTAGGCACCAGCAGTCTCGTAAGCATTCATTCAAACAGCACTTTTGTGCGTTTTGCCAGCAGCTCTTTGCTGTGCTTCAAGTATTGCGCTGTTTATGACTTCAAACCCATCAACTCCTGAGATTATGCTGGTGTAACCGATGTTAAAATATTAAGTTTAAATATAACTCTGACTTGTGTGTGGTTTGTAAACTCTCCTCAATTAGTAATACAGGAAATTACCACGACAACGGCTGAGTTGTTGTTAAACCTAGACGTTTCCACTTCACAATAACAGCACTTACAGTTGACTGGGGAAGCTCTAGCACGGCAGAAATTTGACGAACTGACTTGTTGGAAAGGTGGCATCCTTTGAAAGTGCCACATTGAAAGTCACTGAGGATTTTGGTAAGGCCATTGCCAATGTTTGTCTATGGATATTGCATGGCTGTGAGCTCAATTTATACAGCTGTCAGCAACTGGTGTGACTCAAATAGCCGAATCCACTCATTTGAAGGGGTATCCACATACTTTTGCATATATAGTGTATTTGCGATTCTACACTACAGGGACCACTCAACAATGATCACATATACAATACCGTTCAAAAGTTTGGGGTCACTTAGAAATGTCCTTGTTTAAAAAAAAAAAAAAGAAGTAAATTAAAATAACATCAAATTGATCACAAATACTTTGTAGACATTGTTAATGTTGTAAATGACTATTAACTGATTTTTTTTATCGAATATCTACATAGGAATATCTACAGGCTCAAAATTTCCAGAAACAAAGAACTTTCTTCTGAAAATCATCAGTTTATTCTTGTTCTTAGAAATGATGGCTTTTCCATGCGAGAAATTGCCAAGAAACTTAAGATTTCATACAGCACTGTGTACTACTCCCTTCACATAACAGCGCAAACTGTCTTTAACTCTAACCAGAATAGAAAGAGGAGTGGGAGGCCCCAGTGCACAACTGAGCAAAATGACAAGTACATTAGAGTGTCTAGTTTGAGAACAGACGCCTCACTAGTACTCGCAAAACGAGTCAGTCTCAACGTCAACAGTGAAGAGGCGACTACTGACTCTGCCTTCTAGGCAGAGTTCCTCTGTCCAGTGTCTGTGTTCTTTTACCCATATTAATCTTTTCTTTTTATTGGCCAGTCTGATGTATGGCTTTTTCTTTGCAACTCTGCCTAGAAGGCCAGCATCCTGGAGCCACCTGACCTTTTTTGCATACTTTCTTTGAATTGTTCTATTCATCTACAATCCAGGGGGCTCTAACAGGTCTCACAGTTAGCATCTTAACAGGTTTGTCAATAATTGGCTAAAATAATTGAACAAATATGGCTCTGAATATACGTATATATATATATCAAACAGTCCATTTATATTTTGTAATGGGGCTATACATTTGGGTGAGGTTTTTTCTCGCCTAATAAAATTAAACCATCTAGTGTTCAGCAAAATAACAACACAATGTCAAATACAGTAGTTTGTCCTTTAAAAGTTGCAGCACAGCTTGCATGGTGCTGCAGAACTCTATGGCACGTTATTTAATTGTCAACCACTGGTACCATTAATGCTAGTTAGTGCCTGTTTGACCACCAGAGGGCATCTTTGAGAAGCATTTGAAAGCCTTCAATATTGGCTGTCCATCGAGAATTTAAAACCTTTTTTTGCAAGAACATAGAATATGGGACTGATTTTAAGAAATGTTTCCTAATTAATTAGATTAATATTATGGTGTTTCTATTCCAAAAAAAACAAAAAAACCTCTAGGTTTCCATTACGATGGAACGGAAAATATGGCACTGCACAAGACGATGGTTAGGAGTAGCCTACAGTACTGGGCAATTTAGCTAAAGAATACCCCTGTCATGCGGGCACATGGTAGACAGGGGTTCAATTCCCTGACGGGGAGGAAAGAGTAGGCTGTCGTTGTAAATAAGAAGTTGTTCTTAATAACCTCTTGAAACTAGGGGGCACTATTTTTATTTTGGGAAAAATAACGTTCACAAAGTAAACCGCCTATTTCTCAGGACCAGATGCTAGAACATGCATATAATTGACAGCTTAGGATAGAAAACACAAAAGTTTCCAAAACTGTCAAAATATTGTCTGTGAGTATAACAGAATTGATATTGCAGGCGAAAGCCTAAGAAAAATCCAATCAGGAAGTGACTCATGTTTTGAAACCGTTGTGTTCCTATGCACCCCTATTGGTCACTGAAAGGGATATCAACCAGATTCCTTTTTCTACGTTATTCCCTAAGGTGTCTACAGCATTGTGACGTAGTTTCACGCCTTTATGTTGAAGAATGAGCGTAAACAACTACATTGCGTAAGTGGCCAGCTGAGGGCTCTCAGAGTGATTTTTGCGTAAAAGACAGAGGTAGTCATTTTTCCTCTCGCTCCTACTGAAAAGCCAATTGTCCCGGTTGATATATTATCGAATAGATATTTGAAAAACACCTTGAGGATTGATTATAAAAAATGTTTGCCATGTTTGTCGATATTATGGATATAATTTTTAAAATAATTTGGCGTTGCCGTGACCGCTATTTCCGGTGGATTTTTGAACTTAACATGACAAGCAAACGGAGGAATTTTGGGTATAAAATCATCTTTATGGGACAAAAGGAACATTTGCTGTCTAACTGGGAGTTTCATCAGTGACAACATCCGAAGATCAAAGGTAAACGGTTCATTTGATTGCTTTTCTGATTTTTGTGACCAAGCTTCCTGCTGCTAGCTGGACATAATGCTATGCTAGGCCATTGATAAACTTACACAAACGCTTGTCTTGCTTTGGCTGTAAAGCATAATTTCAAAATCTGAGACGACAGGGTGATTAACAAAAGGCTAAGCTGTGTTTCACTATATTTCACTGGAGATTTCATGAACATTAATATTTTATAGTAATATTTTTTGACCGTTGCGCTATGCTAATTAGTGTAGTTGATGGCAATTCTCCCGGATCCGGGATAGGTAGTTCCAAGATTAACTGACTTGCCTAGTTAAATAAATGTTACACTAAGAGCATAACATTTCTACAACCTAATTGTAGTGTAACCAATACCCAAATGGAGATTCAATGAAAAAAAAATCTCATTGATTTATCAAGACCAGTCACCACGCTTGTCTCAGAGCAGCTAAAATAGTTGTAGGCTATTGCTTCAAATCCTATTGCTTCTAACTTCAATATGCTCTTTACATAAATAAGACCTACGCCACATTTAACAGCACGTTACTCAACACTAGTGAGAATCATGTCGCCTACGGTAGGCCAAAAGTATATCGAAAAATATGACGTGACTCTCCGCCAATAATTACATATAGAGGATTGGAGAATTCTAAATTAAAACCAAAAGCATCCTCATCGGTCTCCCGGTTGTATATTGTCCTGCTAATAGCCCACAATTTGCTATTATAATACTATACATGGTGTCCAGGTCAGGATAACCAAAACATTTCTTTATTAAAGACTATCAGAAAGAATGTTGGTACTTATTTATTTTGATCCAAAGCCATGAATGAGTGAGTCACTCAGGTTTATGTAGGTATATGACTTTGTCATCAACTTCATAATATACAACAATATTTTGGAGGTCATTTTGTTTAACAAACTAAATAAAAGTGAGTGATTGTAATCTGAATAAAGGCCAAAATAATATTTGGAAAGGCCAAAACATTTATTTCTGTTTTCAGAGAGAGAGAAACGCTGGGCCAATTGTGTGCCACCCCATAAAGCCCCCCAAAATAGCCCAGCTAATAGCCATAACAGCGCTGTACAACGTGACCGTGTGTGTTTGAAAGAGGTTTTTCCAGTAAGCAACCATTTGTTTATCTTCATTAGACAACTTTGCTCCAATATTTCTGCAACTCAGTGATATTTATTCCCATAGTAGTTTGTTATGGATCCATAACTATATAAACATCGGCATTTTGAAAGAGTATTTTTGTCATTATTTTATTAACAAAAGCATAAAGAGGAAGATGAAGAAATACAGTACTGTACCGTATATGCTTTTACATTTCGATAATAAATCATTTTGAAGATATAAGCCACCTGCATTTGTTTATTAGGCTTTAGCAGAACAGCATAACGGTCCGGACGGCCCTTGCTGTGCCCGGGGAGCAGTTGGTCAAGTTCTGTTGTCAGAAGAGGAATGGAAATGTCATGGTGAACCGACGACCTGATGAACTCGCCAGGTATGTTGACTCTGTCTGTCGGAGGTGGAGTTCCAGAGCTCACAGGTGTGCCTGGAATGGATTGTGACTCCATCTCATTCCTCGCCCTCTTCAACGTGTCATTCACCGCCTGTCTCTCCACCAATGCTGCCTGGCTCTGGACCAATGCATCAGCTGTCGCCTGTATCTCTGCCCTCTGATTATGTTTCTCTTTCTGCTGGTCTGCCTTCAATGATTCAATCTCAGTCTTCAAAGTTTGAATCTGATCCATGTGCACCTTCATCAGATAAGCAGAAAGGTACCACCTTGAGCCCCCTTCGATTACAGTAGTCTATGATATAAATGGTAGATCAATTAAAAACTTATTAGAAATCAAATCCCTTTAGCAGGATTGATTTGACAACATCCAGTGAAATGGCAGAGCGTCAAATTCCAATTACATAACTATAAATTTAGAACTTTCATGAAATCACAAGTGTAATACATAAACATAAAGCTGAACTTCTTGCTAATCCAGCCACCATGTCAGATTTCAAAAAGGCTTTATGGCGGGAGGTGCGATACGAAAGTCAGAAATAACGATATAATTCATGCCTTACCTTTGAAGATCTTCTTCTGTTGGCATTCCAATATGTCCCTGAAACATCACAATTGGTCCTTTTGTTCGATAGATTACTTCGTTATATCCCCAAGATATCCATTTATTTGACACGTTTGATTCAGAAAATACACCGGTTCCAACTCGCCCAACATGACTACAAAGTATCTAATAAGTTACCTGTAAACTTGGTCCAAACATTTCAAACAACTTTCCTAATCCAACTTTAGGTATTTTAAAAAGTAAATAATCAATCCAATTTAAGACGGAACATACTGTGTTCAATAGCGGATAAAATGAAAGTGGAGCGAGTTCCAGGATGCGTGCACCAAACAAAAAAGTACACGTAGGGTTGCTTCTTAATTTCTCAAAGGAAAAACATCAACCAATTTCTAAAGACTGTTGACATCTAGTGGAAGCCATAGGAACTACAACCAAGTGCCTCATAAATCGAGTTCCCCATAGAAAACCAATTGAAAACACAGTGATCTCAAAAGATCACTGGATGCTTTGTTCTCGGGGTTTCACCTGCCAAATAAGTTCTGCTATACTCATAGACATGATTCAAACAGTTTTAGAAACTTTAGAGTGGTTCCTATCTAAATCTACCAATTATATGCATATCCTAGCTTCTGGGCCTGAGAAACAGGCAGTTTACTTTGGGCACGCTTTTAATTTGGACATGAAAATACCAGCCCAAAGAGGATTTATTAAGAATGAAAAGTGACTCCAACACACAAATACACATTTATTTAATCTATCAAAACTAACCGCTTTCTTGGCAAACATGCGTTTTCTTTTGGTGCGGCCCGTTTTCCAGCCCTTTGTCCATTGATCTCCACGGATCGTTGTTGGCATGTTTGTATGCTCTGCAAAATAGTCCACATTTTTAGTAAACAATCATTAAAAAAATATAGATTTTTATTTAACCTTTAATTATTGATTTTATTACACAGTATGCCTACACATTGATAGGCTATATACATTTTTTTTAAAGAAATGCACTGAAACCAAAATACCTTTAATTTGGTGATCTCTCAGCTCCGACTCATTTTCAAGTCCTTTCATGGTTACGGTTCTAACCCTGGTACGGGAATCTGGCTTTATGAAAACAACGTCCATTCTGTCTGTTCTCTTTGGTCGCAATGTCATTTTTTTGCAGGTGGGGGGGGGTTCACTTTCTAAAATCCTGTTTTCAAAATCCCACCAGCTGTCCATCACTGCTGTAAATAAAAACACAGCATCTTGTTTACATTCTTTATTGTAACCACAATGTCACAAATAATTTGTATCTAGTTTTTGTAAGGTTTCCAATTTCTTTTAGAGATCGGGATTTACAAATGTGTGCTTTTCATGTCATTTTCATTAAATCCAGTTCGGATTTAAGTTAAACATTTGAGTAAAGCCTTTAAAGAGAGGTCTAATGCTTTAATATTTAATAATATCCGCCCCCCCCCCCGAATTCATATCTAAGTGGCATTTTTCACACCATTATTAGTTACATTGTTTTAGTTTGAACGGCGGACTGGTTATAAGAACAGCGGGAACGTTTCCCTAGTCAGTGCCATTATTAGCGCAATGCCACTTAAAGTGTTGCTTTGTGCTACCCAGTGGGTCAGGGTGGGGGTCCACCCCCCTCACCCTTCCTCCTCCTCCCTTCCCCATGGGCTAGGTCCGTCTTCTGTGCGTTGCTCTGGAACCCATCCCGTGCCCCCAGCCCTCGTGCCTTGAACCTCGCACGCCCACCACTGTTTCAGTGGATACAGCTGGAGAACTGCAAGGCAATCCCATTGTGCCCCACCGGGAGCCATGACCAAAATATATTGTCCTGCTAACAACGTGGTTAATAATTTAGCTGTGAGAATGTGCAAGGGGCTTTTATATAATTATAAATGAATAATAATAATAATAGCTTTGTTTAAAAAAATAACATTTTGGAGATTAAGTTTTCAAATAATGTAAAATGAGCGAGAAAAAGGCCATTCTTGAACATGGGGTGAGATATTGTTTCTAATTTGTAAATAAAGCCAGTTTGTTAGTTTGAATGATTTATTTCTGTTTTTAGAGGGAGAAAAAACAAAAACCTACAATCATCTCATGGGTCTCTCAGTCAAGGACAGCATAAGTATTGAACCAGCATCTGTAGCAACACAGCTTGCACTGGTATGCAGTGTCTTTGACCACTGTGCCACTCTGGCACTGTACAACATGACTACACAGTAGGACCCAAAAGCATAATCAGTCATAACCCCTTGCGCTGGTCTGGAGCAATGAAGTAGTGACGCAGGAGAGCGGTCTAAACCACAAATGTCCCCTAAATCCTGCAGCATAATCTAAAAACTTCTAGTGGATCAACCAATGTATAGGTAACCTAGTCAAATAATTAACATCCAATCATATTAATCATTACTCTCTCGCGGGAATTCCACTAACAGTCCGTATATAGCCAAACGTAACTGCTGCTCATGCCGTTTGCTCGAGAATTGATAAATTGTTAAAAAAGTAAGTCCCATGTGCATAGAGACACATACCAGCTCTACTGGTAGTACTGCTACTACCAGCAGTACTACACCTGCACCTACCGACGACACAAGTTGTTCTGCTTCCACGAGCACATCCAATGCTAGCATCAGTAACTCATTTGGTGTTAGCCCAACTAGCATGGACACTAACCGTTGTGAATCTGATGCAGCCGAAGAGCTACTGCCTCCTTACCCGTGAAAACACCAAACAGGGAACGTTGGACCATCGAAGAGGAGCAAATATGATGAGAACTACATTGATTTGGGGTTCACTTATACTGGGAGTAGTGCCTTTCCTCACAACTCGATGAAACCTTCAATCTTGCGCAGACATTTAGAAACAAAACATGCCAATTTGAAAAAAAAAATTGAGCGAGAATTAAGACGACTTTCGAGTAGTAAGACATGTATGAAAGCAACAGATACCATTAACAACAAGGGGCAAGAAACGTCTTATATGGTGAACTAACGAGTGGCTAGGACAGGCAAGCCCCATGCTATTGTGGAGGACTTAATTATTCCTGCTGCTGCGGATATGGCTGGGACAATGCTAGGGGAAAAGGCCCAAAAAACTATACAGACAATGCCTTCATCAAACAACACTGTTTCACGACGCATCAGTGACATGGCAGGAGATGTTTTGAAACAATTACTGTTTTGCATACAAGCCAGTGAATTCTATGTGTTACAGTTGGACGAGGCAACAGACTTGGCAGGCCTCGCATAGCTCCTGGTATATGACAGTTACTTTTATGGGGGGTCAATTAAGGAAGACATCTTTTGCACACCACTGGAAACCAGGACAACAGTATAGGATATTTTTAAAGTACTAGACAGCATTGTGACATCAAATGGTCTTTGGTGGTCAAGATGTGTTGATAACAGTATTGATGGCGCAAAAGCCATGACAGGGAGACATAGTGGAGTGGTAATGCATGTGCAACAGTGCCCTATGCAATGATATGGGCATGTAACTATTTTACAACATACAGAAGTGCACTGGTTATCAAGGGGCAAAGTATTGACATGTTTTTTAAAAATTGAGAGACAAGATTAAAGTATTATTTAATGACCATTTTTACTTATTTGACCACTTGCATGATGCCTAGTTTCTCACACGACTGGCCTATCTGGGTGATGTTCTTTCTCGCCTGAATGATCTGAATCTAGGATTACAAGGACACTCCTCAACTGTATTCAATATACGGGACATAATTGAGGCTATGATTAAGAAGTTCGAGCTCTTGTCTGTCTGCATTAACAAGGACAACACACAGGTCTTTCCATCATTGTATGATTTTTTGTGTGCAAATGAATTCAAGCTTACAGACAATGTCAAATGTGATGTAGCGAAGCACCTGAGTGAGTTGGGTGCGCAATTACGCAGGTACTTTCACAAAACGGATGACATAAACAACTGGATTCATTATCCCGTTCATGCCCTGCCTCCAGTCCATTTACCACTATCTGAACAAGAGAGCCTCATCAAAATTGCAACAAGCGGTTCTGTGAAAATTGTATTTAATCAGAAGCAATTGCCAGAGTTCTGGATTCGGGTGTGCTCAGAGTATCCTGCCTTGACAAATTGCGCTGTTAAGACACTGATGCCCTTTGCATCCATGTACCTATGTGAGAGCGGATTATCGACCCTCACTAGCATTAAAAACTAAATACAGGCACAGACTGTAAAAACAGTACTCAAAACACATTTGTAAAAGCTTTTGATTCATTTGCCTGAATAGTGTAGGCTCACAAGAATAATAAATTAGGGCAGCAGCAGTGGTGCAAACCTCTCCAGTCGTACCATGCCGCCCTTCTTGACCTGCCACCATGACAAGTAACCTACAGTGCCTTGCGAAAGTATTCGGCCCCCTTGAACTTTGCGACCTTTTGCCACATTTCAGGCTTCAAACATAAAGATATAAAACTGTATTTTTTTGTGAGGAATCAACAACAAGTGGGACACAATCATGAAGTGGAACGACATTTATTGGATATTTCAAACTTTTTTAACAAATCAAAAACGAAAAAATTGGGCGTGCAAAATTATTCAGCCCCCTTAAGTTAATACTTTGTAGCGCCACCTTTTGCTGCGATTACAGCTGTAAGTCGCTTGGGGTATGTCTCTATCAGTTTTGCACATCGAGAGACTGAAATTTTTTGTCCCACTTGTTGTTGATTCTTCACAAAAAATAAAATTGCTCATAATTCAGTGTTGATTGACAACTGTAACAATCACAATGCACCTCTCACCTTTCTCAGGCTTCTCGTCATTCTTGTCAGAGAACGGAGCTCAGTCCTTGAGCTCCGTGCAATTGCAGTCCTCTGTAATATCAAGTGTAGCCCCTGTGCAAATCTGCAATATTGCAACAAAGAAATTAACACATCAGATCAATAGTATATGACGATAAAAACCCACATTTCTTTTCATAAATTAAACCCACGGTAGGCCCCAGACTCAACCCATTGAGACTCATATTTTGGTACGCAACCTTAACTTGCCCTTAAACCACATTCTCGCCATACCTTGCTCCACTTCTGTACTAACCTATGCCACGGAACACTAACTAACATGTAGCAGAGAGCCCCTCACTCACCAGTACCGTGTGTATGATTGTTATGCTTAATTTTGTTTGGGGGGGGCTGAAAGAGCATGGACTTTCTGTGGGTGACAGCTATTAACAAACCAAGGTGGTCAAAATTATGTTTTTTATTTTTTCCTTGGCAGGTATACCACTAGCCCAACTATTTAATAATCAATGAAGCATGCCATTTCAGTGTATAAACAAAAAAAGTTATGGATTTGTGGAAGAGATTTGAAGCCCCTGATTGTGAACCACTTTCTAAACGTGTCATTATCGAAAACATTCTTAGTGTGTCAAAATCATTAACCTACCGATTAACAAATTTTACCCGAACCGTAAGTGAAACCTGAGAAGGGCTAAACATTGAATCCTTCCGGATGCCTCCTCTTGTTTCGACAAATTCTGCAAGGAAACATGCACATTTGACTCAGATACAGGTGTGTTAGAGACAGCCAATGTTTAAATTATCACTGAGTGTCAAAGTAATTCTATTACATTCAATTCCATTCTTTTATGATTATCAATTAACCTTTTCAGTAGCAGTTGGAATACATCCACATGGTTGGAAATAGAAGAACAGCTTTCCAGACAGACATGAAACATCTTGAGTGGTAGGCTGCAGGCCAAAGGTAGACTTGAAGGGTGCGCGTCTCCTAAGCTCTTCACTTGCTCTACATGGGTTTGCAGTCCAGTGCCCAGAGTTGGAATGCAACCGGAACACAGAGGAGCGTGAGCCCTTGTAAGAGAGACTGGAAATGCAATCTCTAGAGTAGCACACACACAATTATGAAGGACACTGGCCACTGGAAAGCTTAGATAATTATCTTCAATGCATGTTCATAGCCACATTTTTAGAAATGTTCCAGCTGGTGAAATAATATATGGGTCACCATCAGAGGAGGCTGGTAGGAGGAGCAATAGGGTTCATTGTCATGGCTGGAATGAAAAAAATGGAATGGTATTAGACATATGGAAACCACATCTTTGACTCTGTTCCATTTATGTACATGCCTAGAAGTGTATATGCCTAGAAGTGTATATGCCTAGAACCTATGAGGCCAATCAATATCAGTTGTAACATTAACTTACCATATGTATCCATCTTTGCACGTATGCCTCACAGATTTCTTGAGCAGGCCTTTCTTCTGGAGGTATTTGATAACCTTTCTTTTTAGTTTAAAATTATTTTTTTGCTGACAATATATCACTTAGCACACGAGCCATGTTCAATTCAAAATCCTTGGGTCAGGTAAAAACAGTATTTGATTTGTGCGCTTACTTTAAGAGTTTAAATTTGTATCCAGCTGGAAATTGTAGAAATTGTTGTGAAATACCCATGTGCAGGAAATTGTAGTAAACAAAATTCACACTTGTTCTCATGTTGATGAAAGACAAAAGCACAGTGACAGACAACGTTGACCAAGGACAACCGAGGTAAACAAATGGTAATATTTGTAGTTCAAACATTGAATTGAAATCAGGGGCTCCCGTGTGGCACAGCGGTCTAAGGCACTGCATCTCAGTGCCAGAGGTGTCACTACAGACACCCAGGCTGTATCACAACCACCTGTGATTGGGAGTCCCATAGGTCAGTGCACAAATTGTCCCAGCGTTGTCCAGGTTTGGCCAGTGTAGGCAGTCATTGTAAATAAGAATTGGTTCTTAACTGACTTGCCTGCTCAAGTAAAAAAAAAAAAGCCTTGATAATCAGTGTGTTTCATGTGACATCTCAGTGCAAGTAAGATACCTTTTGTGGGACCATCTTGCTCTCGGTCCCAGCCTGTCATTAGCAACTAGACACTGTAGCTACCTAGCTAATGTTAGCTAAGGACTAAGTGACATAGCTTGTATTTAGCTGGTTTATACAAACAGTAGCTAGCTAGTTGTATTTTGTGAATAATACTATATTCACTTGCTTTATTATCTAGCTAATAATGTAACAGATACAAAAGGCATGTTAATCGTTGTCATAGCAGGATAAGCCAGTTTGCTGACAGTGGTTGTTAGGCCAGCCAGCTTACATTGGTTGTCCAACTGTCAGCTAACTTTTTATGGCTACCTAACTACAGCATGTAGCTAGCAAATTACATTATAATATCATTAGCTAGGAGCCTGGCTATAGCTTGGCAATGTATAGCCATTTGCCATGTTTAGCCTGGCTATAGCTTGGCCATTTGCTTAATATAATAGTATGGATCTAATGTAGATGTCCTTCATAGGCAAATGTAAAGTAACTAGCCTGTGCAGTGGCCTAGTTAGCTAGCTAGCAAGTAACCTCAGTTAATAAGCTAACTAAGGTTAATGTTACTAGCTAGGCTAGTCTACTGCCAGTGTGGTGCTAGCTAAGGTTAGCTTAGCCAAACCATATGCTGATAGTTACTGTTTGCTAGACAAGCTGGTTGCTTTAGCTTGCTAGCTAGTTGTATGCCATAGCTCTAGCCTGCTCATTAGAAGTTGTTACCAACATTGTATTTACTTAAGAAGAGATATACCAATTTCCACATAATAACCTAAGACTACCAAAATGATATACAATGTCTACATATCACATAGGAGCTATTACTGTATATCTTTAATTACGTATGCATTCCTACAGTAAAACCTGATGTATTAATATAATTGGCCTTAGAATTATTATGTAGTGTTGTACCATAGCTAGAATGAATACCTGCAATTACATAAAAGTACAGTTTAGTACCTATTTAGATGAGTTTGTTAGAGCCTTAGGGATTCTGCAAACCATGTTTGTATGTCCCACACATTTATAAGGCATTCCTTTTGGAGTGCATGACACATTTTCCAATGGTACTTCTGTTTACATTGAAAATGTGTTCTTTGTTCATTCATAGAATGTCAGGTTAAAGAACTTACAAACAATGCAAGAAGATGGCTTCGACAGGAGAGGATGATGCCATAACCGAAGTGGTAGTTGTCGAGATCCCTAAGCAAGAGATACAGGAACCAACTGTAGTTGCTGTAGATTAAGTAGTCGGTAAGTATTGCTTGATTCATCATCATTTTTGGTTCCAGTGGAAACAAAAATCCAATTCGTTTTGGAAAAAAGTTTAATATCTGACCAACCAAAGCACCAGACTGTTGGCTAATTGATATTGTTTATGTGACGAGTCTGTAATATTGACACTGCAAAGTGGTAGCTAGTAGGTAGAACCTTTAATAAGCTTCAGTTCATATTTCAGTTCAGAAGTGCAGCAACAACAAATTGATCAGAGAGGGTGGTGGGAGCCTCGCCCCATGCAAATACTTACTCCCTTTCACACCAATAACCAGGGGTTTACCCTGTATATTTCAAGTGGGTTTTACCCGTGTCAGACCCATTCATACTAAATCTATGACACAGGTAATAAGCATGCAGGGCCGTTCATGGAAAATACCTGTTCAGCACACAGGTAGTGCTGTTGCGCTTGGACATTACTGACTATGGATCAGTGAACACAGATCGACCCATACATACTAATGCCTCACCCATGTTTTACACCCATGTTATTACAGTAGGTAGGCTCTAAATCGATCTTGATTATTTGTGTTTTCAATATTACGGAGGAAAGAATGGTTATCTGACCTGTGTATCACAGATCTGTGCTTCAGCCATGCTATAAACTATAAAAAGTTGGTTGGGGATCCCTGCTGTAGCCAATCTGTTGGCTGACATTAGCCTGAATGTTCTCTTTGTTTCTCCCTTTACTGTAGGACAAGGTGGTCAGACTCTCTCCCTAGGACCAAGTCCTGCCTCCTCTGTCGGTAAGTTTAATTGCATTGTTTAATGGCATCTTTAAAGTTTTGTTTTAAAGTAAGGGACAGAGAACTTTCACCTTTAGGACAAGAGGGTCAGACTCCCACCCTAGGACAACCAAGTCCTGCCTCATCTGTTGGTCAGTGTGTTTGTATTGTTTAATGACATCTTTGAACAATTGTTCTGTAGAATACCTTATAACGTTGTGACGAATGCCCTTTGATTGAATTTTAAAGTCTGTATCAAGTCCCCCTGACCATACTGACCAACTGAAAATATGAAAATTGAGATGTTGAAGCTGAAGATCAAGATGGTGCCTTTGGCTAACATTAGCCTGAATATTTATCTTTATTTCTGCCTTTACTGTAGGACAAGGGGGTCAGACTCTCTCCCTTGGAACAAGTCCTGCTTCCTCTGTCGGTAAGTTTATTTGCATTGTTTAATGGCACTTAAAATAATATGTAAGGGACCGAGAACTTTCACATACAATTACAATGATAGTAATTAAGAGGACAATAATGATGATAGCTACAAGTTTGACTCTAGAGCTGTGTCTCTAAAGCTTACTAGCTGTTAAATCATTCCTCTGACCTTGGTTCCTGAGACAGGGGTTAAGAAGTATTTCGTAAGTGTCTTGGTTTTGTTCAACAACTTAGGCAAATGTAGCAAAATTTGAAATTGTGTTTTTTACATTGGATAAAAGTAGAGACTCAAAAATAGTATATCATACACTACAGTTGATTAAAAATGGGAAAGTAATTCTGCTTTGAAAGTTAATAAACTTGTAAGCTCACTTTTAAAAAATTGCCTTGAATATTTGGTACACTTACTGGAGAGCTCCTCTTTGTCTACACCCATTCAACATTGTTCACACGCTCTTAAGCTTATTAACAGCAGTCAAGCTCCCAAGCTTACCGGCTAACGTTGGCTAGCTACTTACAAACACAAATGAGAGAACAGCTCACTCTGACCCGTTTACTCGCGCTAGCAGAGCTAGCTAGGCTGTTTTTATGTTATCCAGAGCATTGCCAACATTTATTGACACCGGCCATATTCAATGGGTATGGAGCATTTGTACATTTGTCAGTTATTCTGCGTTCTGTACACTCAGACAAGAGTGCTCTGAAATGGGAGTAGATAGCCAGAGCGAATTTACCAGCTATGTCTATCAACAGTTGTCACAGTGAAATCATTAACATTATATTGAAATGGTTACTTGCATAGTGAACATTAGGCTTTAACTAGCAAAGTAAATGGCTCTGAGATACGAATAATATTACTACATAGATCATACCCGTAACATTAGCTAGCGAGCCAGCCAGCTAACGTTAGCTAGCTAGTTGACAGTAAAATAAAAAAATAAAAAATGCTCACCACCTAAAAACCATATCAAAGCTTACAAAAAATACATTTGAATCATATTAACTTGAAATGAAAACGACTTTCTGACAAAATTAGGAATGTGTAGTATCTGAAAATGTGGCTAGCTAGACTCTTACCCGTACACATGGATGCACGCTTCTCCCTCTCTGTCACGGATGCCATGTTTGCCCTTTGTTAGAAGATGTAATCCTGAGACAGATGTTTTTTTCCTTAACTATTCTTAACTATCATACTCTAATTTAACTGATTTCAATACTCGGTCCTCTTGAAAGTGGAGATTAACACTTATCAAATTATAATAAAATCAAATGTTATTTGTCATACGCCCCGAACACAACAGGTGTTGTGGAATGCTTACAGTGGAATGATTACTTACAAGTCCTTAACCAACAATGCAGTTTTATGAAAAATAAGTGTTAAATAAATAAAAGTAACAAATAATTAAAGAGCAGCAGTAAAATAATAATAATAGCGAGGCTATATAGAGGGGGTACCCATACAGAGTCCAAATGCGGGGTGCACCGGTTAGTCGAGGTAATTGAGGTAATATGTTCATGTAGGTAGAGTTAAAGTGACTATGCATAGATAGTAAACAGAGAATAGCAGCAGCGTAAAGGAGGGGGGGGGTCAATGTATATAGTCTGTTCAGGAGTCTTATGGCTTGGGGGTAGAAGCTGTTAATAAGTCTTATGGATCTAGACCTGGCGATTCGGTGCCACTTGCCGTGGCTGGAGTTTTCTTAGGGCCTTTAATTTTTATTTATTTCACCTTTATTTGACCAGGTAGGTCAGTTGAGAACCAGTTATAATTTACATCTGCGACCTGGCCAAGATAAAACAAAGCAGTGCGACAAAAACAACAGAGTTACCCATAAACAAAAGTACAGTCAATAACACAAAAGAAAATAAAGATTTTCTATTGATGTATAGTGTGTGCAAATGTAGAAGAGTAAGAAGGTAGGCAATAAATAGGCCATAGAGGCTAAAATAATTACAATTTAACATTAATACTGGATTGATATATGTGCAGATGATGTTGTGCAAGTAAAGATACTGGACCGCAAAAGTGCAAGAGGGTACGTAATAATATGGGGATGAGGTAGTCGGGTGTGCTATTTAAAGACTGGTTGTGTCAGGCTTTGGGGATGACTAGTGGAATATACCTGCTGGAGCGGGTGCTACGGGTGGGTGTTGTTATGGTGACCAGTGAGCTGAGATAAGGTGGGGCTTTACCTAGCAAAGACTTCTAGATGACCTGATGCCAGTGGGTTTGGCAACGGATATGAAGTGAGGGCCAGCCAACAAAACCATAAAGGTCGCAGTGGTGGGTAACCTTCCTCTGACACCACCTGGTATAGAGGTCTTGGATGGCAGGAAGCTTGGCCCCAGTGATGTACTGTGCCGTACGTACTACCCTCTGTGGTGCCTTGCTGTCGGAGGCCTAGCAGTTGCCATACCAGGTAGTGATGCAACCAGATGCTCTCGATGGTGCAGTTATAGAGATTTTTGAGAATCTGAGGACCCATGCCAAATCTTTTCAATCTCCTGAGGGGGAATAGGCTTTGTTGTGCCCTCTTCACGACTGTCTTGGCATGTTTGGACCATGATAGTTTGTTGGTGATGTGGACACCAAGGAACTTGAAGTTCTAAACCTGTTCCAATACAGCCCCGTGGATGAGAATGGGCGTGTGCTCAGTCCTCCTTTTCCTGTAGTCCACAACCATCTCCTTTGTCTTGATGAGCTGTATACGGCCTTAAGCAAACAAAAAAATGCTTATCCAGAGGCGGTGCTAATAGTAGCCAGGTACTTTAATCCAACATGTTAAATGTGCAGCCAGAGGGAAAAACCTCACTCACTCACTACACCACCTTTACTCCACACACAGAGACTCGTACAAAGCTCTCCAACGCCCAGCCCTGTTGTTAGAGCGTTGGGCCAGTCACCGGCAGCCATCTCCTCCAGCGCCATCATGCAGTTCTACTATGCGATATATATTTTTTATAGCCTTGTTAGACAGGATTACCTACACATACTGACCAGATGAAATAGACAGACGCGTTCTACATGGCAGATCAATTCAAACTCATCTCTCGACATGTCCAGCCCATTCATTATCTCAGCCAATCATGGCTAGCGGGAATGTTGCCCTCTTTTTCTGTGGCTAAACCAACTAGGCTTGTAATTTTAACAATTTTATTCGTATTTACAGAAGGCATACAAGTTTGTTATTAAGGCACGTGAAAGTTCACATGTTCCAGAAGGCATTTCTGCCATAAAATGCATTTTTATCAAAATAAAACGTTTACGTTCAAATGGCTCTCCTGTGAAGTAGTGACACGGCGACATACGCCTACTGGGAAGACGCTATCCAGGGCGGTGCAGCCAACGGGTTTCTCCACGCATAGCGTGGACAGAAACAAACATCTCTCTGGTAAGAAGAGTGGCGGGGGCGTATGCCTCATGACTAACGGGACATGGTGTGATGAAGGAAACATACAGGAACTCAAATCCTTCTGTTCACCTGATTTAGAATTCCTCACAATCAAATGTAGACCGCATTATCTTCCAAGAGAATTCTCTTCGATTATAATCACAGCCGTATATATCCCCCCCCAAGCAGACACATCGATGGCTCTGAACGAACTTTATTTAACTCTTTGCAAACTGGAAAACATTTATCCGGAGGCTGCATTCATTGTAGCTGGGGATTTTAACAAAGCCAATCTGAAAACAAGACTCCCTAAATTTTATCAGCATATCGATTGCGCAACCAGGGGTGGTAAAACCTTGGATCATTGTTACTCTAACTTCCGCGACGCATATAAGGCCCTGCCCCGCCCCCTTTCGGAAAAGCTGACCACGACTCCATTTTGCTGATCCCTGCCTACAGGCAGAAATTAAAACAAGAGGCTCCCACGCTGAGGTCTGTCCAACGCTGGTCAGACCAAGCTGACTCTACACTCCAAGACTGCTTCCATCACGTGGACTGGGACATGTTTCGTATTGCGCCAGATGGGAATATTGACGAATACGCTAATTCGGTGTGCGAGTTCATTAGAACGTGCGTCGAAGATGTCGTTCCCATAGCAACGATAAAAACATTCCCTAACCAGAAACCGTGGATTGATGGCAGCATTCGCGTGAAACTGAAAGCGCGAACCACTGCTTTTAATCAGGGCAAGGTGTCTGGCAACATGACTGAATACAAACAGTGCAGCTATTCCCTCTGTAAGGCTATCAAACAAGCTAAGCGTCAGTACAGAGACAAAGTGGAATCTCAATTCAATGGCTCAGACACAAGAGGCATGTGGCAGGGTCTACAATCAATCACGGACTACAAGATGAAATCCAGCCCAGTCACGGACCAGGATGTCTTGCTCCCAGGCAGACTAAATAACTTTTTTGCCCGCTTTGAGGACAATACAGTGCCACTGACACGGCCTGCAACGGAAACATGCGGTCTCTCCTTCACTGCAGCCGAGGTGAGTAAGACATTTAAACGTGTTAACCCTCGCAAGGCTGCAGGCCCAGACGGCATCCCCAGCCGCGCCCTCAGAGCATGCGCAGACCAGCTGGCCGGTGTGTTTACGGACATATTCAATCAATCCCTATACCAGTCTGCTGTTCCCACATGCTTCAAGAGGGCCACCATTGTTCCTGTTCCCAAGAAAGCTAAACGACTACCGCCCCGTAGCACTCACTTCCGTCATCATGAAGTGCTTTGAGAGACTAGTCAAGGACCATATCACCTCCACCCTACCTGACACCCTAGACCCACTCCAATTTGCTTACCGCCCAAATAGGTCCACAGACGATGCAATCTCAACCACACTGCACACTGCCCTAACCCACCTGGACAAGAGGAATACCTATGTGAGAATGCTGTTCATCGACTACAGCTCGGCATTCAACACCATAGTACCCTCCAAGCTCGTCATCAAGCTCGAGACCCTGGGTCTCGACCCCGCCCTGTGCAACTGGGTACTGGACTTCCTGACGGGCCGCCCCCAGGTGGTGAGGGTAGGCAACAACATCTCCTCCCCGCTGATCCTCAACACGGGGCCCCACAAGGGTGCGTTCTGAGCCCTCTCCTGTACTCCCTGTTCACCCACGACTGCGTGGCCACGCACGCCTCCAACTCAATCATCAAGTTTGCGGACGACACAACAGTGGTAGGCTTAATTACCAACAACGACGAGACGGCCTACAGGGAGGAGGTGAGGGCCCTCGGAGTGTGGTGTCAGGAAAATAACCTCACACTCAACGTCAACAAAACTAAGGAGATGATTGTGGACTTCAGGAAACAGCAGAGGGAACACCCCTCTATCCACATCGATGGAACAGTAGTGGAGAGGGTAGCTAGTTTTAAGTTCCTCGGCATACACATCACAGACAAACTGAATTGGTCCACTCACACTGACAGCGTCGTGAAGAAGGCGCAGCAGCGCCTATTCAACCTCAGGAGGCTGAAGAAATTTGGCTTGTCACCAAAAGCACTCACAAACTTCTACAGATGCACAATCGAGAGCATCCTGGCGGGCTGTAAAGAAGGCCATAAAGATCATCAAGGACATCAACCACCCGAACCACTGCCTGTTCACCCCGCTATCATCCAGAAGGCGAGGTCAGTACAGGTGCATCAAAGCTGGGACCGAGAGACTGAAAAACAGCTTCTATCTCAAGGCCATCAGACTGTTAAACAGCCACCACTAACATTGAGTGGCTGCTGCCAACACACTGTCATTGACACTGACCCAACTCCAGCCATTTTAATAATGGGAATTGATGGGAAATGATGTAAATATATCACTAGCCACTTTAAACAATGCTACCTTATATAATGTTACTTACCCTACATTATTCATCTCATATGCATATGTATATACTGTACTCTACATCATCGACTGCATCCTTATGTAACACATGTATCACTAGCCACTTTAACTATGCCACTTTGTTTACTTTGTCTACACACTCATCTCATATGTATATACTGTACTCGATACCATCTACTGTATGCTGCTCTGTACCATCACTCATTCATATATCCTTATGTACATGTTCCTTATCCCCTTACACTGTGTATAAGACAGTAGTTTTGGAATTGTTAGTTAGATTACTTGTTGGTTATCACTGCATTGTCGGAACTAGAAGCACAAGCATTTCGCTACACTCGCATTAACATCTGCTAACCATGTGTATGTGACAAATAAAATTTGATTTGATTTGATTTGATTTGACTTCTTATGGCTGGGGGGCAGTATTGAGTAACTTGGATGAATAAGTTGCCCAAAGTAAATGGCCTGCTCCTCAGTCTCAGTTGCTAATATATGCATATTATTATTAGTATTGGATAGAAAACTCTAAAGTTTCCAAAACTGTCAAAATATTGTCCGTGAGTATAACAGAACTGATATTGCAGGCGAAACCCTGAGGAAAATCAAAAGAGGAAGTGGCTTCTATTTTGAAAACTCCATGTTCCATAGCCTGCCTTTGCTCCATTTAAAGGGATATCAACCAGATTCATTTTCCTATGACTTCCCCATGGTGAGAACAGGCTTTAGGCATAGTTTCAGGCTTTTATTTTGAAAAATGAGCGTGAAAGATCACATCGCATCAGTGGATGGCTGGGTGCCAGCAGCGTTTAGCATGAGCAACAGCTTGGAGCAGACATTTTCTCTCGCTCTCCTATTGAAGAAGCTACAGTCCCGGTTGAAATATCATTGATTATATATTGTAAAAACAACCTGAGGATTGATTATAAAAACATTTGACATGTTTCTATGAACTTTACGGATACTATTTGGAATTTGTCTGCAATGTCGTGACCGCTCGAGCCTGTGGATTTTGGAACATAATGAGCCAAGCAAATGGAGGTATTTTATGGACATTTATTGTGTAACTGGGCGTGTCGTGAGTGCAAACATCTGAAGATCAAAGGTAAGCGATTAATTTTATTGCTTTTCTGACTTTCGTGACCAATCTACTTGGCTACTAGCTGTTTCTAATATTTTGTCTACTGAGAGAGATGTCCTTACATAAATCTTGGTATGCTTTCGCCGAAAAGCTTTATTGAAATCTGACATGCCAGGTGGATTAACAACAAGCTAAACTGTGTTTTGCTATATTGCTCTTGTGATTTCATGAAAATTTTATATTTTTAGGAATTTAATTTGAATTTGGCGCTCTGCAATTCAGCGGATGTTGACGAAAATGATCCCGCTAACGGGATGGGTGCATCAAGAAGATAACATTGTAATAACTGAAAGTGTGATATACCCTGCTAAATATTTAATAATATTGAAAGTACATAGTGTAATTACTAAGGTGCTGTAACAAAATGTTTCCTAGAATAAGATGGATTCCCATTGACCACAACTACATGTACTGTATTGGGTGTCTGTGTCTGCCATCGTTGTAACATAGTAACTACGTAGTAATTACATGAGTAATTCATGATGTGTTTCACTTAACATTAAGTTGCTTGTTCCTGTGTAGAGACATTGTAGTTATGATACTTTTCTTTATAACAACATTGTAAGAACTGACATTTTGATATATCCTGTGAAATGTAATTACATAGTAATTACTGTACATGTAACTACTATAAGCCATGCTTTTAATTTTGTAAACTTTTAATATAACCACCTATTCCACCCAATATACAACATCTTGGGTTGAAACACTCTACATTGGTCATACAACTGTTTTAGATGTATATTTAGCATATAATTTAAATGTTTATAAGGAGTCTTGGAGATGTTTTCAAAATAAGTGGTCTAATATTGAACTATTATGCAGCACTTTACTTGTGATTGAATGGGATATTGATACA
Organism: Oncorhynchus gorbuscha; assembly: GCF_021184085.1. Lineage (NCBI taxonomy): Eukaryota > Metazoa > Chordata > Actinopteri > Salmoniformes > Salmonidae > Oncorhynchus > Oncorhynchus gorbuscha. Next base: position 214,092 of record NW_025745819.1, read on the forward strand.
CCTTTTTGTTGAGAATTGCCAATATGATAACTGACATACATTTTATTCTTGATACAGGATCTCTTTCTTTATACAACAGAAATGCTTGCCAGACTGCAGGTCATGGAGAACCCTGATATTCGGAAGCTTGTATTGCCCTCTGGAATAACTGCTACCGTCGCTGATCTTATAGCTCAATTGTGCCAGAGACATTTCAGCTTCAAGGGGATTATAGTCTACAGTACATGGACACTGAATTTGGAGAATATTGTTTTTCCTTGACGGACACTGATGACATTAAGAACAAAGACACCATCGAAGTTGCTTACCTTGACCCCCCCCCCCCTCCAAGTATCTACCATGCTATTGGATGGCACCTGCTCCTCTGGGTCCCGTGACACTGTGATAAGGTCCTCTCCACTATGTTTCCTCCAATACTCACTACTTCAACAGTGTGTCACTACATCAGAGTGCGCAGCTGTATGCTGGAAACACTTGGTTTGTTATTATAAACATAACCAAACTTTGATAAACATAAATACAAAACTTATTTTTGCATGGATTCGGTGACGCGGTTAGCTTTTAAAAGCTAGGGCTGCTCTTTCTTGTCCCAGAGTCCCGCTTAAACGACAGGTTAAAGTCTGCTTGAAAGAGCCACTAACCTAGCTAAGCTGCTACCATTAGCCGTCAAGCTAACGAAGTTGGTCCCAGATGAGTATTCCAATGGAGCCCTCTTTGTCTAGAGAAGTAAATGAACAGTTCCATACGCTGTAGGAGATGTATCTACTACGCTTTGTTTTGGGACAAACTGGATCACTCAGAGTTCCAATGCCACAACTGTTTGCTTACGAAGATTATAGGCTTAAGGTGGCTTCCTTGATCACGCAGGTCGCCAGACTACGTAAGAAATCTGTGCCAGTGGCTGGACGGAATTCGCGCATGCAATTCTGTTATTCCGACTGGCCGGTGTTGCCCAGAGTCCGTTCACCAGGGAAACCATCTCGTGCCTCTCCTCCCCCATATCTGATAGCGGAGACGAGCAAGGGGAGCATGGCAATAAATGATGGTCGTATGTCACGAGCCGTGGAAGCTGAAGTCAGTGGTCTCCGGCAAAGTTGTCTACACTCCCAACGCGAGGCCCGGAGCAGATACAAACAATTAATAGTTTCGCTGCCCTGGAGCCTGATCTTCCCGCACCTTCGTCGCTAGGGATACCTGTGTCTGCGGCCACTGTGCCTACTCCTACTCTTCCCCCTATGATTCGAAATCGACGTCGACAACCTTCTGTTCCTGCTCTGGAACGAGCGGGGCTTCTCCATCTATCGGAGGCCTGCATCATCCTTGAAGCGTGGGAGTGTGCAGATTTCCTCGTCCTTCTCACCAGCCGTGATTTTGGGCAGCTCCATGGTAAGAAATGTTACTGTTCCTGGTGCAAAAACAATGTCCTATCCATGTGCCTATGAACCAGATTTTGCTGTTGTCACTGTAGGAAGTCCACTGTGTGCAGCTCACCCTACACTAACATAAATAAATATGAGAATATCTACTTCTTGTTGTTCTTAAGTGCACCAGTCCATCCTGCAGCAAAGCACCCCCACAACATGATGCTGCCATTCCCGTGCTTCACGGTTGGGATGGTATTCTTCAGCTTGCAAGCATCTCCCTTTTTCCTCTGAACATAACTATGGTCATTATGGCCAAACAGTTCTATTTTTGTTTCATCAGACCAGAGGACATTTCTCCAAAAATAACGATATTTGTCCCCATATGCAATTGCAAACCGTAGTCTGGGTTTTTTATGGAGCAGTGGCTTCTTCCTTGCTGAGCGGCCTTTCAGGTTATGTCGCTATAGGACTCGTTTTACTGTGGATATAGATACTTTTGTACCTGTTTCCTCCAGCATCTTCACAAGGTCCTTTGCTGTTGTTATGGAATTGATTTGCACTTTTCGCACCCAAAGTATGTTCATCTCTAGGTGACAGAACGCGTCTCCTTCCTGAGCCTTATGACGGTTGCGTGGTCCCATGGTGTTTATACTTACGTACTATTGTTTGTACAGATGAACGTGGTACCTTCAGGCGTTTTTGCTCCCAATGATGAACCAGACTTGTGGAGGTCTACCATTTTTTTCTGAGGTCTTGGCTGATTTCTTTTAATTTTCCCATGATGTCAAGCATGGAGGCACTGAGTTTGAAGGTAGGCCTTGAAATACATCCACAGGTACACCTCCAATTGACTCAAATGATGTCAATTAGCCTATCAGAAGCTTGTAAAGCATGACATGTCATTGTGAGGTCAGAGCTTTCGGATCAACCCTATTTATTGGCCAGAGAGTCCGGTGTGTGCTCTGAACGCGAAACGCTCTGCATTTACGGATAATCTGACAGCACAGTTGCAGTCACCAATGCTCTGGATAACATAACAGCCTAACCAGCTTTGCTAGGGAGAGTAATGTTTAGTGAGCTGTTCTCCCTCAAATGTCTGGAAGTAACTGGCAAGTTAGTACAGCACGCTTGGATCAACCCTTAAAGAGATGGGTGGGGCTAAGGCTTGAGAGGGTGTGAACAATGCTGAATGGGTGTAGACAAAGGGCTCTCCAATACTAGTACCAAAACATTGAAAGACTTTTGTCAAAGCGAATTTACAAGTTGATCAACTTTTAAAGCAGAATTTCTTTCCCATTGTCTCCTCAAATGCAGTGTATGATATATCATTTTGTAGCTCTGAGCCTTTCATTTTATCCAATGTAAAAAACAGAACTTAAAATTTTGCTACAAGACCGAGTTCAAGTTGTGAGTCACAAATGTACATTGTTTGAAGCACACTTTTATCCGTCTCAGTCATAAATGACAGCTCCAATATGCCTCCCATTGTGAACAAGAGGCTTGTAGAATAATGATTCTTTCAAGTTTTTAGATAATCATTCACCGGTAGGGGGTGGTCCTGCATGCTCTCGGCATTACTGAATCTAAAGAACGAAATGAGTCAAAAGATCCTAACATCCCATCACTAAAAGCCAGTGACTTTATGATCAAACGTTATCAATGTACCAGCAACCGTCATTTTTCATACTTTGGTCATCACACTTTGATCTGGGTTCATCCAAATATCAATGCAGGGCCTTTACTCACCTTTGGACAGAGAATACCAACTGGCTCCATTGGTGATCCCTTCATCAAAAAAATCTCCACAGTTCCACCCCTTATGCATCCAACTGTGGGCATATGAATACGTCCTGGCCAACTGTAAGTACACAAAGACACATGTTTCAACATGTGCTATAATCTGACTGAGCTTTTTTTTAATGCACCTGTACCTTTTTGAATATCTTGTCATCTGGGGTTGTGGCGTATGTAGTCTTGCCTCTGATTCGGGGGTCTCTTGACTTGTCAAAGGGGTAGTTGGCCACCACTGCCCCACCATGCAGGTTAGCAGACAGAACAAAGTTATAGTTCTGCATCCACTTTATCACTGCCAGTGTCTCCAGTTCAACCTGTAGGAGGCCAATGAGAGAGTATAATTACATTTAAAAATCTGACAATTTAACACTCAGCACTCAAACAAGGTACTGAAAAAACACTTGGTTAGGGTAAGATTATTTTCTTTTTAGTTGTATTTACTTTATTACAAGGTGTGCTTGCTGAAATCAAGAGCAACTTTAGAAATCGTTCATACTTATTATTATTCACTTTCCTCTGGAAACTGTAGAGCCAAAACTGTAAAACTAACAACAAAAGCTCTAAAACGTCTAGATTGCCACTGGTCAATGTGCTTGAAAAATAAACGTTTTTGCTAGTACTTATACTTTTCACACTAAAACCATAATGCATTAATCCCAATGCATTTCAAAGGCCATAGAGTTGAATGGTAAACATGTCCACTGTAATTATCCTTCAACCGCTTAAGCTAGAAACATCATTCAAACTTTAAAATGTGCAGACCGGTCTGGAATAGGCTGTTTGTATATAGCTTTTTGATACCATTTATATATTTTTTCAACTTTAACCATTTTAAATTAGCAAAATATTGTTGATACTATTTGTGCTATTTAAACATCAACTATTTTACATTTTCATAAAAGCTCCTTGGTCTTCAAAGGAAAACTTTAAAGGAGAGGTTTGCTTTTTTAACCACCTATAGTTGATGTCCACGCCCCTGTGGAAATCTAATTAGCATAATAAAAAAATCTACATCAAAATCGGTCAGTTTAAGGGGTTCTAAAATTCTAAATCAAATAGCTAAATGATCCTTGGTATGCCCATCTTAAAACAATTCAATATGTTAGCTTAGTAGAACCCAAAGAGTCTAGCCTAGCTGGTTAGCTGCCTGCCAAAAATCACTATTTCAGTAGTTCTTCAAAGTAGATAAGGCATACTTTTAAGACTGCTAACAGCTATCAATCAATTAGATGTATTGTCAGGTAGAGATACCTAAGCAACTGTTCTTTAGCTCTCTCGTGTCTCTATCACTGTTCCTGTCCGTGTATCTGCCAGCCCCACAGGCTTGCCCAGGTAAGAACCAACAAGAATAGGTAATTGTAGTTAATTACCACGTTTGCTGCGCTTAAAGGGTGACTGCACTTTCTGATTTGGCCTCATTTTGTATTTGCTAGTGGCCATGACCGAATTCAAACGTGAGTTGGTTTTGGAGAGTGGTTCAATGTGGGTGTCTCGTGTGTGTTTGCAGGTGGAAAGAGTTAGCCAAATTATTTCGACACATAGCTTCAGCCAGCTGGTGTGCGACCGTGGAGATATTGGTTCAATTTTGATATCCTATCTCTGGGGCTAGTTAGGGATTGTCAAGAAGATACACAATGTAAATGAGACAATATTTTCATGTTGCACACCTTTTAGTTTTTCCATTAAATGCTTTCAACATTTGTACGGGAATTTTTAGGTCAAGTAAATTTGGAGCTATTGAAATTTTTATATAATTAACCGTTAGTCTTAACTAGCCCAAAGTCAATCAAATTTACCACGGGCATTATGGTTGGGGCGTGTGCAGCTGCACTCTGAATTGATGATTACTTGTGTAATGCCAGATATAGGCATGTGGGAAGGATTGAAACAAACCCAACCTTCATTTACATTGTGATGCAGTAATGACACAGGTCTCAGTAAATTCTGTTTTGGATGAGACTGACATGACCAAAGTTATCCTATTTACACTTTGTAGCAAATTTTGAAGGTAGAACAAGTGTTTGACACATATTGATGAGGCTGTTTTCTAAATGAGAAGTTGTTTTTTAGGGGCAGTTGCTCTTTAACTATGGTGAGTTGGACGACATGTCCTAGAGAGAAATCTCTAAAGAAATGGAAAATTGAGCGTATAAGTGAACCAACATCGGTCAATTAGTTATTTAAAAAACAAAAATAAACTTTTGCTTAATTACACAGCACTACTGAGAGATTATTTTTTTGGAGCATTTGTTCATGTTTTTTCAGAGCCCCCATTACTACACAATAAGGATGAGGAAAACAAATCACGGAAATAAAAAAACAAGTAAAATCGCAATACTTTTTGTTTTTTACCTGTTTACCTATTTTTATTTTATTTGGTTTGTTGTGACTTTAGGCTAATTTATATTAAAGATCATTTACTGATTAATTACTGAAAAATGTATTGATTTGATTTATTTGATTGTTGTTATCCTAACCAAATTAATCAAATTTATTTTTTATTTTATTTCACCTTTATTTAACCAGGTAGGCTAGTTGAGAACAAGTTCTCATTTGCAACTGTGACCTGGCCAAGACAAAGCGTAGCAATTCGACACATACAGAGTTACACATGGAATAAACAAAACAGTAAATAATACAGTAGAACAAAATAAAACAAAAAGTCTATATACAGTGAGTGCAAATAAGATTAAGTTAAGGAAATAAATAGGCCATGGTGGCGAAGTAAATACAATATAGCAATTAAACACTGGAATGGTAGAGATACTGGGGTGCAAAGGAGCAAAATAAATAAATAAATACCAGTATGGGGATGAGGTAGGTAGATAGCCTATCTGTAAACAGCCCATCTAAGTACAGGTGCAGTAATCTCTGTAAAATGCTCTGACAGCTGGTGCTTAAAACTAGTGAGGGAGATGTGAGTCTCCAGCTTCAGAGATTTTTGCAATTATTCCAGTCATAGGCAGCAGAGAACTGGAAGGAAAGACGACCAAGGAGGAATTGGCTTTGGGGGTGACCAGTGAGATATACCTGCTGGAGCGTGTGCTACGAGTGGGTGCTGCTATGGTGACCAGTGAGCTGAGATAAGGCGGGGCTTTACCTAGCAGAGACTTGTAGATAACCTGTAACCAGTGGGTTTGGCGACGAGTATGAAGCGAGGGCCAACCAACGAGAGCTTACAGGTCGCAATGGTGGGTAGTGTATGGGACTTTGGTGACAAAACGGATGGCACTGTGATGGACTGCATCCAGTTTGTTGAGTAGAGTGTTGGAGGCTATTTTATAGATGACATCACCGAAGTCGAGGATCGGTTGGATGGTCAGTTTTATGAGGGTATGTTTGGCAGCATGAGTGAAGGATGCTTTGTTGTGATATAGGGAGCCGATTCTAGATTTAATTTTGGATTGGAGATGCTTAATGTGAGTCTGGAAGGAGAGTTTACAGTCTAACCAGACACCCAGGTATTTGTAGTTGTCCACGTATTCTAAGTCAGAGCCGTCCAGAGTAGTGATGCTGCGTTTAAGAGCAGTTGGAAGGAGAGTTGTATGGCATTGAAGCTAGTCTGGAGGTTAGTTAACCTCTTCCTCCTACCCCCTAATTTTTCGAACATTCTGTTAAAAATCGCGCAACATTTCAGCACCCTGCTACTCATGCCAGGAATATAGTATATGCATATGATTAGTATGTGTGGATAGAAAACACTCAGACGTTTATAAAACTGGTTAAATTACGGCTGTGACTATAACAGAACGTGCGTTTCATCGAAAAGTGCAGGAAAATCTGATCACTGAAAGTGGAAAAATATATCCATCCGCAGCTTCAACCCATTGTTATGGGCGAACGACATTAAATAGGGCTGAGGTTGCAGTACCTACAGCTTCCACACGATGTCAACAGTCTTGTCATTTGTCAATTCTTTGTTTCTTGGTCAAACGAACAAGAGACAGGCTTTTTCTTCAGGTCTCCGACCGGATATTTTGGTTGAGAAATACACGGACAGTATTTCAAGACGGACCCCTATAGAAAACACTTAATCTCGTGATTAATTTGATCGCTTATTAACGTTTACTAATACCTAAAGATGCATTACAAAAGTATTTCGAAGTGTTTTGTGAAAGTTTATCGTCAACTTTTTTAATTGTAAAAAATGACGTTACAAGATGCTATTTTTTTTCGTTTATCACACAGTCTTCATAGATCGATATCTAGGCTATATATGGACCGATTTAATCGGAAAAAAAGACCCAATAGTGATTATGGGACATCTAGGAGTGCCAACAAAGAAGATGGTCAAAGGTAATGAATGTTTTATATTTTATTTGTGCGGTTTGTGTAGCGCCGACTATGCTAATTATTTTGTTTACGTCCCCTGCGGGTCTTTTGGGGGTGTTACATGCTATCAGATAATAGCTTCTCATGCTTTCGCCGAAAAGCATTTAAAAAATCTGACTCGTTGCCTGGATTCACAACGAGTGTAGCTTTAATTCAATACCCTGCATGTGTATTTTAATGAACGTTTGAGTTTTAACTAATACTATTAGCATTTAGCGTAGCGCATTTGCATTTCCAGAGCTCTAGATGGGACGCCTGCGTGCCAGGTAGGAGCAAGAGGTTAACACAGTGTCCAAGGAGTATACAGAATGGTGTCGTCTGCGTAGAGGTGGATCAGAGAATCACCAGCAGCAAGAGCAACATCATTGATGTATACAGAAAAGAGAGTCGGCCCGAGAATTGAACCCTGTGGCACACCCATAGAGACTGCCAGAGGTCCAGACAACAGGCCCTCCAATTTGACACACTGAACTCTCAGAGAAGTAGTTGGTAAACCAGGCGAGGCAATCATTTGAGAAACCAAGGCTGTCGAGTCTGCCAATAAGAATGTTGTGATTAACAGAGTCAAAAGCCTTGGCCAGGTTGATGAATACGGCTGCACAGTAATGTCTCTTATCGATGGTGGTTATGATGTCATTTAGAACCTTGAGCGTGGCTGAGGTGCACCCATGACCAGCTCTGAAACCAGATTGCATAGCGGAGAAGGTATGGTGGGATTCGAAATGGTCAGCAATCTGTTTGTTAACTAGGCTTTCGAAGACCTTAGAAAGGCAGGGTAGAATAGATATAGGTCTGTAGCAGTTTGGGTCTAGAGTGTCACCCCCTTTGAAGAGGGGGATGACCGCGGCAGCTTTCCAATCTTTGGGAATCTCAGATGATACGAAAGAGAGGTTTAACAGGCTAGTAATAGGGGTTGCAACAATTTTGGCAGATAATTTTAGAAAGAGTGGGTCCAGATTGTCTAGCCCGGCTGATTTGTAGGGGTCCAGATTTTGCAGCTCTTTCAGAACATTGGCTATCTGGATTTGGGTAAAGGAGAAATGGTGGGGGCTTTGGCAGGTTGCTGTGGAGGGTGCCAGGCATTTGACCGGGGTAGGGGTAGCCATGTGGAAAGCATAGCTTTCTGTTTGAAAAAGCTTGCCTTAGCTTTTCTAACCTCCTGTGTATATTTGTTCCTAACTTCCCTGAAAAGTTGCATATCATAGGGGCTATTCGATGCTAATGCAGAACGCCACAGGATGTTTTTGTGCTGGTCAAGGGCAGACAGGTCTGGCGTGAACCAAGGACTATATCTATACCTAGTTTTAAATGTTTTGAGAGGGGCATGCTTATTTAAGATGGTGAGGAAGGCACTTTTAAAGAATAGCCAGGCATCATCTACTGACGGGATACCCCGGCCAGGTCGATTAGAAAGGCCTGCTCGCAGAAGTGTTTCAGGGAGCGTTTGACAGTGATGAGGGGTGGTCGTTTGGTCGTAGACCCATTACTTATGCAGGCAATGAGGCAGTGATCGCTAAGATCTTGATTGAAAACAGCAGAGGTGTATTTGGAGGGCGAAATAGTTAGGATGACATCTATGAGGGTGCCCGTGTTTACCGATTTCCGATTGTTATGAAAATTAATCGGCCATTGCGATTAATCGTTCGACCTCTAATTTGGGGTTGTACCTGGTAGGTTCATTGATCATTTGTGTGAGATTGAGGGCATCAAGCTTAGTTTATAGGATGGCCGGGGTGTTAAGCATGTCCCAGTTTAGGTCACCTAGTAGCATGAGCTCAGAAGATAGATGGGGGGCAATCAGTTCACATATAGTATCGAGGGCACAGCTGGGGGCAGAGGGAGGTCTATATAGCAAGTGGCAACAGTGAGAGACTTTTCTGGAAGGGTGAATTTTTAGAAGTAGAAGCTCAAATTGTTTGGGTACAGACTTAGAAAGTAATACAGAGCTCTGCAGGCTATCTTTGCAGTAGATTGCAACACCGCCCCCTTTGGCAGTTCTATCTTGGCGGAAAACGTTATAGTTAGCAATGGAGATTTCAGGGTTTTTGGTGGTTTTCCTAAGCCAGGATTCAGACACGGCTAAGACATCTGGGTTGGCAGAGTGTGCTAAAGCAGTGAGTAAAACAAACTTGGGGAGTAGGCTTCTAATGTTAACATGCACAAAACCCAAGGCTTTTACGTTTACAGAAGTCAACAAATGAGAGCACCTGGAGGGTGAGAGTGGAGCTAGGCACTGCAGGACCTGGATTAACCTCCACATCACCAAGACTATACGAACTGGCCGTCTAGCACGTTTAGAACAGAGTAAAAGGAGCAGGTTTCTGGGCACAATAATATAGATTCAATGCATAGTGTAAAGACAAAGGTAAGGTAGGATGTGAGTACATTGAAGGTAAACCTATGCATTGAGTAATGAAGGGAGAGATAGTCTCTAGAGATGTTTAAACCAGGTGATGTCATTGCATATGTAGGAGGTGGAACAACATGGTTGGTTAATTAAGGCATATTGAGCAGGGCTAGAGGCTCTACAGTGAAATTAGACAGTAATCACAAACCAGGAAGCAAGCAGTTAGCAAGGGCTAGCAGTTAGCAGACCAGGCAGGCAAGCTAGCAGTTAGCAGACCAGGGCCTGACAGTTTAGCAGTTAGCAGACCGGGTTAGCAAGCAAACAGATAGTGTGGGCTAGAAAGTTAGCCTTTGGGGGGGAGGACGTCGCGATGGGGGTAAGTCTGTTTTTGCCTCTTCGTGCGGTGACGTCGATAGACCAGTCGTGGAATTAGTAGGGTTCCAAGTAGCTCTTGGTAGCTAGCAGGCCGATATTGTAGCCCAGGAGTATGCTTCGGTGGTAGTACAGGAGTCCTGGCCGAGCTACCTTCAAGCTAAATTGGTGCTAGCCAGGAGTAGTCATCTTAAGAGGGGCATTACTATGTATTAAGGGTTGGACATAGAGGAACTCTTGAATGAACTCTATCAGTAGTTATAATTAACCGTTATACCATGAATTACTATATTAACAATATAATCACATTAGATTTGATTATATTCTCATTCTGAATAGCCGATAAGCTCTGGAGCTGTAAAAACCCAGTCACTCGCAAATGGCTTCAGTTTCACAAATAATTAATTCAAGGTTTTATTTACTAAAATAGATAGTTAAAAGATACCATATAAAGGCAGGGTACAATGGGATACAACACAGTTATTCAGGCGAGAGTATTAAATATGAATGGCTGCTGTACTCAACCAAAATACAAAACTTAAAGCATTGTACTTGGGTCAAATCATTCACTAAACCCTAAACCTCAACTACATCTTGTAATAAATAATTTGGAAATTGAGCAAGTTGAGGTGACTAAACTGTTTGGGGTAACCATGGAATGTAAACTGTCATGGTCAAAACATATTGATACAACAGTAGCTAAGATGGGGAGAAATCTGTCCATAATAAAGCGCTGCTCTGCCCTCTTAACACTATCGACAAGGCGGGTCCTACAGGTCCTAGTTTTGTCGCACCTAGACTACTGTTCAGTAGTGCGTTCAGGCGCCACAAAGAGGGACTTTGTGCTCAGAACAGTGCAGTATGGCTCTCCTTTAAAAGTACACAGACATGCATGTCAATCTGTCATGGCTCAAAGTGGAAGAGAGATAGACTTCATCACTACTTGTTTTTGTAAGAGGTGTTGATAAGCTGAATGTACCGAGCTGTCTGTTTGAAGTACTTGCAAACAGCTCGGACACCCATGCATACCCCACAAGACATACCACCAGAGGTCTCTTCACAGTCCCCAAGTCCAGAACAGACTATGGGAGGGGCACAGTACTTGATAGAGACATGACTACATGGAACTCTATTCCAAATCAGGTAACTGATGCAAGCAGTAGAATCAGATTTTTTTTTAAACGTTAAAAAATACACCTTATGGAAAAATGGGGACTGTGAAGAGACACACAAAGGTACAGACAGATGTATACGCATACATTGTGATATTGTTGTCTGGTGGTGTTGAACATTTTGTATTGTCGATATGTAGTGGTGTAATAATGTTATATGATGTACTGTTTTATCTTTAGTTTTTTTGTAATATAAGTGCTTTAATATATTTGGACTCCAGGAGGAGTGATCACTAATAAATACAAAATACAATTGTACATTCACAGGATGTTTTGGAATGATATGATCTTACAAATTGAAAGAGGAAATAAAAAATGTTGCAGGCTAATATTACTTGTATGTCGATGTTGCCTGCCCAGTTGGATTACGTTTGGATAGGATGAAGCCATGATAGAGCCGGGAAAAAGGCAGTGTTGTCCGGGAAAGCAAAGTCTATGAGAGCTCTTCTAAGCAGTAAATTCTTCCTCTGATCCCAGCTGGGATGGATTGCGAATTCAGTCATTTAGTCTTTAATGCAAACAGTGAGTTTCACAGGATAATTTCTGTGATGATTGCTTCTGTCTGAGTAGGATAGGAAAAGTACATAAGTGTTTTGTCGATAGGAGTTTGGTTTCCAAGGAGAGTTATGTCATTCGTTCCTCATGGCATGGCCGCACCCCGAAGAAACATGATCCGCCGTCTGTTAGCAAGTCCTGTAATTTATAGAGATACTCAAAGAGGGCGGGTCAACATGTTTCAAGCAAACCACCATAGTCCCTGTGGCTAAGAACACTAAGGTAACCTGCCTAAATGATTACCGACCCGTAGCACTCACATCTGTAGCCATGAAGTGCTTTGAAGGCAGGTCATGGCTCACATCAACGCCATTATCCCAGAAACCCAACACCCCCTCCAATTTGCATACCGCCTCAACAGATACACAGATGATGCTATCTTTATTTCACTCCACACTGCCCTTTCCCACCTGGGCAAAAGGAAAACCTATGTGAGAATGCACTATGTGAGAATTGATTACAGCTCAGAGTTCAACACCATAGTGCCCTCAAACCTCCTCACCAAGCTAAGGACCCTGGGACTAAACACCTCAACTCCCTCTGCAACTGGATCCCTCTGCAACTGGTGGTAAGAATCCAAGTGGAAATACATCCACAGGTACACCTCCAATTGACTCAACTGATGTCAATTGGCCTATCAGAAGCTTCTAAAGCCATGATATAATTTTCTGGAATTTTCCAAGCTGTTTAAAGGCACAGTCAACTTAGTGTATGTAAACTTCTGACCCATTGGAATTGTGATACTGTGAATTATAAGTTAAATAATCTGTCTGCAAACAATTGTTGGAAAAATTACTTACAAAGTAGATGTCCTAACCGACTTGCCAAAACTATAGTTTGTTAACAAGACATTTGTGGAGTGGTTGAAACACTTACGTTGCCGTCACTACCAATACCACTACTACTATTATTTCACAACGATAAATAGTTTATGACTTGCAAGCATGCACATTTACTTCAGGAAATGTCCATTTATTCCCCTGATATTATTTGATTTTCTTTTAGCTATGAACACAAAACCAACATTTAAATGTGCAGATCTCCCCAACTTAAGACTGCTTGAGAATTTGGGGGGATATCATTTATACTTTTTGAACGACAACAATATTTAAAATGAATACCAAAGCTTTTCAATGGCAATAAAAAGGGTCATACACTTCAATAAACAAACATCAACAATTCTAGAAAAGTCTCCTTTTGAACTATTGAAGCTATCAACACCAAATCACATTTGTGCAAACTGTGCAAACTGACCCAATTTAGATAATAGCAAAAATCTGTATGCAAGCTATGTATACTTTTTGAACTATAACCCATTTACATGTGCTACAATACAAACTTTAAAACATTTAGGCTATCCTAACCTCAAATTCTTTAAATGAACTTTCAAAGCAGAATTGCTTTCCCATTGTTGCTTAACTGCAGTGTACGAGGTATTGATTTATTTTTAGCTCTGAGTCGCTACGTTTATCCAATGTAAAAAAAATAGACTGTGTGTTCACAGTTTTGTTCAGGAATATGGAGGATTTATGTAAGAGAATATGAGAATTTTTATTTATTTAACATGTATGGTCTATCAAATCTAAATTAATTTGAGTGACATCTCCATCGATACCCACACAAAGAACACAACCAGTGCAGCCCGAAGGAGTGGAGGGGTTCTACTAAACTAACAAATGGAATTGTTTTAAGATGGTCATACCAAGGATTATTTAGCTATTTGATTTGGAATTTTAGGACTCTTTTAGGTCTAAAAATATATAGAATATATACATTTGTTTTTAAACTACCTTCAGACGAGTCCTAGAGATGTACATGTTCTTGAGAGTCTCTCCTTTCCACAGAGAGGTCATAGTGTGTAACACACAAACTGTTTGGACGCTACAGACAGAAGTTGGCAGATTGGTGTTACCGACTTCAGATGAGTTCTGTGACGCTTGTGGTTGTAAAGTAAAACGGAAAACACCATTGTGTCTGTGAGAGTCTAATCTTTCCATTAAGTTGTCATATTAGTTTGTAAGCCAAAAGGCAGCGATAATACAGATTTTGTTCTGACAAACACAGCTAAATTCTGCCACCTTCCACCGTAGATGCGGAAGGCCGCCATTGGCGGATGCGGAGGACTGAGACGCAGTCCATGCAAAAAAAAGTCTGATGGATTTTGATGGGGACTTTTTAATCTTACTTTTATTTACTAATGCAGACAAATGAATCCATGCCTTTATTACATCCTATCTAGACTACTATAAGGCTCTTCTATCAGGTTGTAACACTACCAATCTGAAACATCTCCAACTTGTACAAAATGCTGCCGACCAGGAAACAAAAAGTTTGAACAGTCTCCAATTCAACACTTTACACGGCTAAGCTCCCAAATACCTTAAAGACATGCCAATACAACCGCACGCCAGCCTTCTTGCCATTCTGCAAATATAAAAACAAAAAACAAAGCTGGCGTCCCTTCTCCTACAGAGCACCAAACCTTATGAACAGCCAGTCAATCCACTTAGTCTCAATGTTTAAATCTAGACTAAAAACACACCTTTAGTATTTTATATTTACTTTTTATCTCTGTGTCCTTGCTTACTTAACTTCCTGCTTTCCCCAACTATACCCAGCTTGGGGTACTAAAAGGCCCCTAGTCCACCCATTGATCCATCCACATGAGTGCCTGGCTGCTTCTCTTATGATCAAGGATTTATACTCCGGAATCCATCCGTCCTACCCTTTGATCCCACCACCTTTCCTCCTGGCTGTCACTGCACTGACTGTCACAGTTTGACTCCTGCCCTACTTCACCAATCAGTGCTAGTTGTTTACATGCATGATGGACAGACAAGTATACCCTACGGCGCAAGATGCAACAGAAATTCTGGGGTAGGTAGAGAGCGCAAGAGGGTTGAGGAGGAGGCTTGAAGCACTGGGCATCTTGTTATGACATGGATTATACTGAACAAAAATATAAACACAATATGCTACAATTTTCAAATATTTGACTGAGTTACAGTTCATACAGTGGTTTCTCCTTTAAAAATGGTGAGCTTACACCGCGGGACTTAGAGGTAATTTGTGGTCTAGTATGGTACCCTGCGTCACCACTTCATTGCTCCAGTACACGTTCCCGCATTTTTTATATGTTCATAATTACTAGGCTGACAAATTACTTTTAGCTACAGAATCTTACCCTGTGCATTTCCATCTCTTCCACTCTGTCCTTCATCTCTTTCTCCAGCACCCAGAGAGAGGGCCTGTCAACAGTTTAATTAAATATGTTTTGTTGTGAAAACGTTACTATCGATGTTCCCGAACAGATTTCACTTGGCTTTCCAAATTAAGCACTGGGTAGCTGCAGGAACAGGGTTGGAGAGCCGGTTTGGGTGGAATAAAGCGCGAATTAAAAGTATGTATCTCAGAGCATCATAGCACCATTAGGTGTAAAAACTTTACTTATCCAGTTGCGGCCCACTTCTTGGAGGCAGGCCACTCGATTTCGTCTCTGCGTTATATTGCCATCGAACATGTCACCCTCCCTAGGAGAGTGGGTGACCTTGATAATTTATTATTAAAACGAGAGGCTGCCTGGATCTTTAATTTAAAGACCCTTGCGCCCTTCGGTCTCAACGTAGACTTTGATCTGAAGCCATTCTTGTGATTATTGTGACTTTGCCATTGTAATTGTGTGTAAACTTGTATAGTCAAATTAATCTATGATTGTATGCTATCCATTTGTTTGTATGCTGTTCTTTGTATGACATTTTAATATTTGATTATTAACCAATGATATTAGGCCACTCCTGGCCATGATTACAGACACCTGTGTCTTTTGACACTATATAAACGAGTCATCCCACAGTGGTTGTGATTATACCCTGATGAAGACAGCTTGGCTGTTGGTTTTCATGTTTGCGCATCTTGTGGGTTGATATGAATCTGATGTATCTGTGTGCTAAAGGTGTAACCCAGCAACATGAAAGACCAGGCGATTGTAGTGTTAATAGCATCATAGGTTTGATTGTGTGATAATATAAATGTTTTCTAATATGGAAATTGACCATTTTTACACAACTCTCCTCTTTCTTTCTTCCTAGCAGTTATCCATTGTAGACTGGTTGATGGATTAGGCTAGTCAACGACTGGCAAGGACCTTCACTTCTCTTGCATTTCTGCTCTAGGCCTATGTCCACAGTGAGTAATCACAACATACCTCACACTACACACTGTAGTATTAATCAGGAATTTACCACAACAAGCAACCTGTAACAAAACTTTCCTAATAACAACACACACAACAGTCACAGTGCCTGCTCTATCTGAGTTAAATGTAAAAAAAAATATTGATTTCACAGGTTAAAAAAAGAACAAAAAGGAACTCAAGTCAGCAAAAAAATAAACATTTTCAGGACCCTGAATTTCAAAGATAATTCGTAAAAATCCATGTAACTTCACAGATTTTCATTGTAAAGGGTTTAGGTGGATATATTGTCAAAGGCCTGTACTCTGGAGCAGGATCAATTTGGAGGTGGAGGGTCCGTCATGGTCTGGGGCGGTGTGTCACAGTATCATCGGACTGAGCTTGTTGTCATTGCAGGCAATCTCAACGCTGTACTTTACAGGGAATACATCCTCCTCCCTCATGTGGTACCCTTCCTGCAGGCTCATCCTGACATGAACCTCCAGCATAAAAAGGCCAACAGCCATACTGCTCGTTCTGTGCAAGACAGGAATGTCTGTGTTCTGCCATGGCCAGGGAACAGCCCGGATCTCAATCCCATTGAGCACGCCTGAGGATTGGAGGGTGAGGGCTAAGGCTATTCCCCCCAGAAATGTCCAGGAACTTGCAGGTGCCTTGGTGGAAGAGTGGGGTAACATCTCTCGGCAAGAACCGGAAAATCTGGTGCAGTCCATGAGGAGGAGATGCACTGCAGTACTTAATGCAGCTGGTGGCCACACCAGATACTGACTGTTACTTTTGATTTTGACCCCCCCCCCTTTGTTCTGGGACACATAATTCCATTTCTGTTAGTCACATGTCTGTGGAACTTGTTCAGTTCATGTCTCAGTTGATGAATCGTGTTATGTTCATACAAATATTTACACATGTTCAGTTTGCTGAAAATAAATGCAGTTGACAGTGACAGGACATTTCTTTTTTTGCTAATTTTATATAAACCGGGACTTAATAATAATAATAATAATAATATATGCCATTTAGCAGACGCTTTTATCCAAAGCGACTTACAGTCATGTGTGCATACATTCTACGATAACAACATTAGACCATTAGACCATAACAACATTAGACCATAACAACATTAGACCATTAGACCATAACAGCATTAGACCATTAGATCATAACAACATTAGATCATAACAACATTAGACCATTAGATCATAACAACATTAGACCATAACAACATTAGACCATTAGACCATAACAACATTAGACAATTAGATCATAACAACATTAGATCGTAACAACATTAGATCATAACAGCATTAGACCATTAGATCATAACAGCATTAGACCATAACAACATTAGACCATAACAACATTAGACCATTAGACCATAACAACATTAGACCATAACAACATTAGACCATTAGACCATAACAACATTAGACCATAACAACATTAGATCATAACAACATTAGACCATTAGACCATAACAACATTAGATCATAACAACATTAGACCATAACAACATTAGACCATAACAACATTAGACCATAACAACATTAGACCATAACAACATTAGACCATAACAACATTAGACCATAACAACATTAGACCATTAGATCATAACAACATTAGACCATAACAACATTAGACCATTAGACCATAACAACATTAGACAATTAGATCATAACAACATTAGATCGTAACAACATTAGATCATAACAGCATTAGACCATTAGATCATAACAGCATTAGACCATTAGACCATAACAAATAAATTAAAAATGTAAATTCATCTCTCCCTAGCAGAGTTGTGAGGAAGTGTTATGGGTCATTACATGACAGCTGACTGGGGGAGACATTAGATTTGACACCCACCTGGAGAAGGGATATTAGTGGGTGCGGAAATTCAGTGATACAGTGATTGAAATTTAAAGGCAATGTTCAAACAAACAAACAGACATATCAGTGTGGATGACGGATCACCACCTCAAGCTGAACTTCGGCAAGACGGAGCTGCTCTTCCTCCCGGGGAAGGACTGCCCGTTCCATGATCTCGCCATCACGGTTGACAACTCCATTGTGTCCTCCTCCCAGAGCGCTAAGAACCTTGGCGTGATCCTGGACAACACCCTGTCGTTCTCAACTAACATCAAGGCGGTGGCCCGTTCCTGTAGGTTCATGCTCTACAACATCCGCAGAGTACGACCCTGCCTCACACAGGAAGCGGCGCAGGTCCTAATCCAGGCACTTGTCATCTCCCGTCTGGATTACTGCAACTCGCTGTTGGCTGGGCTCCCTGCCTGTGCCATTAAACCCCTACAACTCATCCAGAACGCCGCAGCCCGTCTAGTGTTCAACCTTCCCAAGTTTCTCTCACGTCACCCCGCTCCTCCGCTCTCTCCACTGGCTTCCAGTTGAAGCTCGCATCCGACAAGACCATGGTGCTTGCCTACGGAGCTGTGAGGGGAACGGCACCTCAGTACCTCCAGGCTCTGATCAGGCCCTACACCCAAATAAGGGCACTGCGTTCATCCACCTCTGGCCTGCTCGCCTCCCTACCACTGAGGAAGTACAGTTCCCGCTCAGCTCAGTCAAAACTGTTCGCTGCTCTGGCTCCCCAATGGTGGAACAAACTCCCTCACGACGCCAGGACAGCGGAGTCAATCACCACCTTCCGGAGACACCTGAAACCCCACCTCTTTAAGGAATACCTAGGATAGGATAAAGTAATCCTTCTCACCCCCCTCCCCCCTTAAAATATTTAGATGCACTATTGTAAAGTGGTTGTTCCACTGGATGTCATAAGGTGACTTTGTTGGGTTCAAACCGGTTCAGAATTTTATTTTGCTTGTCGGAACAGTGGAGAAAGAGTGTAAAAAACATAGTGTTTCTGTTCAGAAAGAAACTGTTGGAAAGACTTTTGGGTTTCAATCCCTGGTCTTAACCCCATGTATTCTTCCTGTACTTGGTCTTGTGGTTGATCTGCAGGGTTGTCTGTACATACCTGATGCTCCCAGTTATCAGGCAGGGGCAGGTGATGGTTCCGACCATTAGTCTTCTCGTAGTAGTACATGAGAGCGTTCAGGTCTGGAAAATTCCGGTTCAGGTCCACCTCCCTGGAGTTGCCTCGCCCAACTAGATAGCCATTGAACTCAGGACCCTGATGGACAAACATAAGAAAAATTCTATGAGGTTACACTATATCTAAAAGTCCTATTTCAACCGATGTTCCACTGGTAACAGTGATTACCTTCACTAGCGTAGGGGGCACTATTTTCATCTCCGGATTAAAAGCGTGCCCAAAGTAAACTGCCTGCTACTTAGACCCAGAAGCTAGGATATGCATATAATTGGTAGATTTGGATAGAAAACACACTAACGTTTCCAAAACTGTTACAATAATGTCTGTGAGTAAAACAGAACTGATTTGGCAGGCGAAAACCTGAGAAGAATCCATCCAGGAAGTGGGATTTTTTTATGTTTGTAGTTTTCTATTGTATGCCATTACAGTGTCCATTGACTTAGGTCTCAAATTTCACTTCCTATAGATTCTACTAGATGTCAACAGTATTTAGAAATTGTTTCAGGCCTATATTCTGAAAAATGAGAGAGTAAGACCACTCTGAATGAGTAGACCCTACAGTGTCCCAGAGGTTTTTCATGCGTGCGACCGAGAGTGCGCCTTTCTTGTTGCATTTAGAACGTAAACATTTTAAGCGATACACACCAGAAAAGCTGGTGAAACCCTATTGTATTTATGGGATTCTGTAAATTGATGCACAAAAACAACTTGGTCAAATGGTTGCGCTATAAACAGACTTTGAATTCAAAAGGTCAGCCGACTCCTCGACTCAACCTAGAGTCTTGGAATTTGGGACATATGTTTACCGAAAGGAACAAATTTGCCTCTTGGACCAATGACGTCACAGTGATGGATTATCTCTTTTGAAAATAGTATAAATTCTTCTACATTTTTAAACAACATCTCCTCAGATACCACTAAACCAATATCTCCCAAACTTGCTGTACAGCATCTATAGACCAAGATATTGAAATGTATTATACATGAAGTTGATATCTTAAACGTCATGGCAGCTGTGAGCCAATGAATTTGAGTGAGTTTGGGCCTGACAATTCAAGACACTCTTGGAGGGAATGGAGCCTCCTGCTGGCCATGCATTTCAATACTCTACAGTGTTTCCTGAAGTGTGCACAGATCCACTACCCACATGGATTGAAAAGTATAACATTGGTGTGAGTATCAGAGATGGAGTCAAGACCGGACCCCTTTAGATCTAGACCAAGACAAAATTTTCTCAAACCAGACCATGGACAAGTGGGTCGAGACCATGACCAGACAGACCAAGACCAGTTTAAATGGGTCAAAATAAGATCCAGTGGAGTAATTTTAATTATATGTTATTTTTTAATATTTTATTTAACTAGGCAAGTCAGTTAAGACAAAATCTTATTTACAATGATAGTCTAGGAACAGTGGATTAACTGCCTTGTTCAGGGGCAAAATGACAGATTTTTACCTTGTCAGCTCAGAGATTTGATTTAGCAATCTTTCGGTTACTGGCCCAATGCTCTAACCACTAGGCTACCTGCCGCCCTTTGAGTAAAGTATAGCTCTGTACAGTACAGTTCAGTACACTATAGTTCAGTTCAGTAAACTATAATTCAGTACAGTAAAGTACAGTATAGTACAGTAAGGTACATTACAATAATGTACAGTTCAGTACAGTATAGCTCAGTACAGTGTAGCTCAGTACAGTACAGTTCATTACAGTATAGTTCAGTACAGTAGAGTATAGTTCAGTACAGCACAGTACAGTTCTGTACAGTACATTACAGAGCAGTAAAGGACATTACAGTACAAAGCACATTATAGTAAAGTATAGTACATTATAGAGGTCTATGTTTGAGCCAAATATACACCTATGTTTGTGCTCTTTGAGGGTTGGAGCCAATTGCAGGCTCTGCATGTCAATAACCTACACTTTTTTCTGAAGTGTCCATCATCCAAATGGTGGTCCTCTGTGGCTCAGTTGTTAGAGCATAGCACTTGCAGTGCCAGGATAGTGGGTCTGAATCCCACGTCCACCCGAATGTATCCACAATTGACTGTAAGTTGCGTTGGATAAAATAGAAAATACATATAAGATTTGTGTAAACGCAAGAAATTGAGTCAAGACTGGAACCAGCAATTCATACATGCATGCTGTTCCATAGTGTTCAACCCTGATTTTTGCCACGGCTCAGAGGGTTAGTGATTTAGTCTTGAAATACATGCCAACCCATGACGGCCTGGGTTCAAATCCTATCAAGACCTACTGCCTCTTTCAGATAGACATCACTAAACAGTGAGTTATTGTTGTTGTACTTGAACCAAATTGTATGACTTCTAAAATAAGGCGTAATGTTTGAGAAACTATAAAGCAGGAAACGGTCAGAAAGGCAAAAAGGGTGAAATGGTCGAAAAGCCTCGAACCAAGACCAGTTTAAATGGGGAAAATGCAGCATGCAGAAACTACTCTTCCTGGGGTCCATATAAAACGTACAAATAACATGACAAAATACAGAACAGTAATAAACAAGAACAACATAAGATATTACGTTAAATTAAAATGTAAATAGGAGTTACACACTGACTGTACACAACATTAGTAACATCTTTCCTAATATTGAGTTGCACCACCCTTTGCCATCAGAATAGCCTCAATTCATTGGAGCATGGAGGCTACAAGGTATCGAAAGCATTCCAGAGGGATGCTGGCCCATGATGACTACAATGCTTCCCACAGTTGTGTGAAGTTGGCTGGATGTCCTTTGGGTGGTGGACCATTCTTGATGCACACAGCAAACAGTTGAATGTGAAACAAACAAAGGACGAACAGTCTGACATATTGTTCTCTCTTGTCCTTTCTCTTCCCGTCATTGCATTAAGTCCTTCCCATGCTTGTCTTGGATTGCCAGTACAGAACCTCTGCTCCTTTTTTGCTTTCCATATTTTTGACCTGAATTCATTTTCTTTCTCCTTTACAGCATCAGTATCTCCTTTCAGGAATGCAAACATCCTTTCATTGAGGCACATTTTCAAGTCCTTAGACATCCAGGGCTTGTTGTTGGGAAATACTAAGACAGTTTTCGTGTTAATGACAGTATCCTCACAGAACTGGATATATGGGGTAATGCTGTCTGTCAACTCGTGGGGATCCCTGAGTCAAAGAACACCTCCCAGTCTGTGACGTCAAAGCAATTACCTGAATGGATTTCTACAGGTTTTTCACGTTTCACCTGCGGCCTGTATCTCAGTAGGAGATTGATAGCGTTATGGTCTGTTTTCCCAATGGGTGCTCTGCATTCTGCCTTGTATGCATCCTCTACGTTGCCATAACAGGATGTGAGTTGGACAGGTGACGTACTGTTGCAGAGTGGGGAGGTGCGCGGAGAGGGAGAGCATCTTAAAATTCCCAAGCACAAATACTGACTGGCTGGTCAGTTGATCGTGAAAGTGCAGCACTGAAACAGTCTGTAATCCTGTCAGCAGCTTTCCATATTGATAGGTCCAGGCACATAGACCAGAATAATGGTATTTTGTCCAAACATGCATGGTAGATAGAATAGCCTGAATGATACGAGATTCACAAGTATTATCTACAAAGATGCATAGCACCATATTTGCAAATAAATTCATCAAAAATCCTACAATGTGATTTTCTGGATTTTTTTTCTAATTTTGTCTGTCATAGTTGAAGTGGACCTATGATGAAAATTACAGGCCTCTTTCATATTTTTAAGTGGGAGAACTTGCACAATTGGTGGCTGACTAAATACTTCTTTGCCCCACTGTATAGGTAATTTGGTGCCAAATAAGCAGCGTTTTAAATGTTTTTCACAAAATCCATCATGGTGGACTTTATGGGCTCTTGAAGCAAATTTGTTCCTTGTGAGGAGAGGGACCTATGTACCAATTTCAAGGACAATAGCTCACATGTGGTGAAGGGCATGAGCTTTTCAATTTTCAAATTTCAATCACTTATTATAGCACCGCCATGTGGCTAATTCACATGTCATCTGAAGCAGAGAATAGCTAAACTCAAACATTGTTTACATATTGAGCCATATTTTCTCTATTTACAATGATACCAATAGACAATGTATATCAGGCAAACCATGAACCAGATTTTGTCTTTTACGTGCTGACATATAAAACTGTTAAGTGCAAATCTAACCCTTTTAGGTACCATATGAAAATAAGGTGACGACAATTAGGCTGCAGGAGATGAGCATTACAGGAACATTTTATTAGGTTCATTTTATTTTATTCATTTTACCAATGTTGCTTGCTAAATTAATGCAGTTGTTCCCATAGATAGACAGTACATGGTTGCTCTATGAATCACTGACCCTGGATAAGATAGCAACTGGGCTAACCTTTTAGGTCAATAATATGTGACCAACCGGCTCAAATCTGTCTTATGTTTTTACATTTGATAAAAGTAGACTAAGAGCTACAAAATGGTATATCATATACTGCATTCTTGAGGAGTAATGGGAAAGTAATTCTGCTTTGAAAGTTGATAAACTTGTAAACTGACTATAGAGAAATTGGCCGTTGAATGTTTTAATACCTGGTGGAGAGCTCTCCTTTGTCACCACCATTCAGCATTGTTCACACCCTTTTAAGCCAGCCCCACACATCTCTTTAAGGATTCACATGTGAGGTAATGTGCTAAACAGTGAGTAGTGTAGTAAAGATTATGACTAAAAGTGGTAAAAGTATAGTCTACAATAAGGAAAAAATCCAGGTAAACAGAAAGTGTCCAGATAAAAATATTTTATACATTTTAGATGACGCTTACTCAGACACCCTTGTCTAAATTGATGAGTCAGGTGAGATAAATGCTATAACCACCAGCCACATCTTGCCAAGTGGATGGGTCTCTACAGAAGGTGTAAACAGTACAGCCAAATGGTTACTTGCATAGTAGCAATATGAAATATTTATAGTGTAAATATAAATAAAATAATATACAGTATGTAGAAGAACAATATCAATAACAACATCAGTGATAGATGAGATAGATATGCATACAATCAGGGGTAAAGTGGCTGAGTAGCAGTCCGTCCGAACCACGCATGAAAAAGGGAATCTATATTTGGAGAGCCTGTTTCGGTCCTGCCCTTAACTTTGGTGCAGGCATGTGAAATCCAAAGCCTCATTGTCGCAAAACTCCCTGATCTTCTCATAGACATACGTTTGTCTAGCTCTGTCCAGTCCAGGTGGTGCATGTACAGGCAGATGATCTATGGGTGGGAGGATGTCAGCGTTGCGCAGCAAAGACTCCTTGGCGACAGCAACACCAGGCTCCAGAACATTCAAGCTGTAAAACAGGAAATAACAAAAATAATTTAAAAGACATTACATCCTTGCACAACATCAATTCACCTCCTAAGTTTAGATAAGAAGAATAACCTCATACAATGCTATGACAATTATATTCACCTGAAGTGCTGAGTCAGGTGTTGTTGCCAGCCATAGCTTTCTACCAGCACCATACCATCCTCTTTTTTTACATCCAAGATGGTGCAGCAGTTGGACGTGTGTTTGTCTTGTCCCATCTTGTCCCATGTAAATAGTTGATCTCATCAGTTTTTCTGTATATATTTTAATCTCACTTTCCACCTACAATCTAAATATACTTTCCTGCAACATGCACCACCCAGTGTGGTACGGATCTGCTATTTTTATACGTTATAACTGGAACCTCTATCAGAAGCTAGCCAGCTAACTAGCTACTAGCTTGTAGTCACTGTTAGCCACGGCTAGCAGTCTACACCTTTAGCTCGGTCACCGGCCAGATGTAGCTCAGTCAATACCTGCCAGTCTGCACAGCGCGATATTTGACTGCTTTTCTCCACCACATCACTGGATTCCTGCCGCAAGCTCTGGGCCAGTACACCTGATCATCGCAGCTAGCTAGCTGCAATCCAGTGGATACTGCTGGCTAATGCCTCTGTCCCGAAGCAAGCACTTGAGTCTTGAGCTAGGCCCATCTCCTGGCTAGCGGAAGAGGTATACCCACTAATTCGTGGGCTACAAATCCTCTTTCACCAATTGGCCTGGACCCTTTATTGCCGACACGGAGCCCCGCCAATCAATCACGACTGGTCTGCTGACATAATCGTCCGATGTGGTTTCAACAGGCTTTTCCGTTGCGTTGTCACTGAAGACCCATCTGCTAGCCCTGGTCCGCTAGCTTTCTGAACGCCATGCCTCCCGCTCGCCTAGCATAGTAGCGACTACCGAATGGCTCCTGGACCTATTGCTTCTCATTGGATCCTATGATCACTCGGCTACATATGCCTTTCTCTAATGTCAATATGCCTTGTCTTCTGCTGTTCCGGTTAGTTACAGTTTATTTCACTGTAGAGCCAGCTCAACATGCCTTAGATAGCTCTTTTGTCACACACCCCACACATGGGGAGACCTCACCTGGCTTAGCTGGTGTCTCCAGAGATGCAAGCTCTCTCATCGTCACTCAATGCCTAGGTTTACCCCCACTGTACTCACATCCTACCATACCCTAGTCTGTACATTATGCCGTGAATCTATTCTACCACGCCCAGAAATATGTCCCTTTTATTCTCTGTTCCCAACGCACTAGACCAGTACTTATAGCCTTTAGCCGTACCCTTATCCTACTCTTCCTCTGTTCCTCTGGTGATGTAGATATTAACCATAGTCGGTGAAGAAATGGTGCATGTAGTTGATGACTGCCTGTGCATTGTCCGTGCTGGATGACATGCCTTCATCAATCAAGTAGTTGACTTGTTGTGGCTTTCCTTCACAGCAGACACCAAACAAGTAGATGGGATCTGGCTGCATAGAGTCAGAATAATAGTGCACCTGCAAAAACAAAATAACATTAAGATAAATTAAAATGAACTGTCACACCCCTGTCAGTCTGTCTTTACAGAGCTCGAAAAGCATTTGCCTGCTTCCCATAGATGTATATTTTATATTGTGTGTGTGTGTATCTATCCATCTATGTCCTTAATCAGTATAAAATAGGACATATTGCTTACTTGTTGAGCAAAATCAAAGCTGTAAAGCATTCCTGATGTCTTTGCTTACTGATTCAGTAGTGCCCCCAGAGACAACTGCAGGTCTTGACAGGTTGACATCTTCTGGTTGACAGACCGCTCACTCTGAACAAGTGCTTGCTTGGGCCAGCTCTCTTTTTGATGGGAGGCATTAGACCATTCTCCTTTTATGACTGGTGGAAGAGAGTCAGGCGTGTTCTACTGATGCTGAAAGACAGATTCCAGATACAAATATTTT
This sequence comes from Oncorhynchus gorbuscha, assembly GCF_021184085.1. Taxonomy (NCBI): domain Eukaryota; kingdom Metazoa; phylum Chordata; class Actinopteri; order Salmoniformes; family Salmonidae; genus Oncorhynchus; species Oncorhynchus gorbuscha. The sequence goes on from NW_025745819.1 coordinate 240,559, forward strand.
TGCATTGTTATACAATAGATATCCGTAATCACCATCAGACACACCTGGCTAACTTGATAGGTCATGTAATCATCTGGCGAAGTGGAATCTTCTGTTTAGACTTGTAGCTAGCTAGCTAGCTAAACAATGAACCATAATCCCAATCCATAGAGTACTACCAATACAAACAGATTGTCATAGCTAGGTTCAGTGTTAACATTAGGCTATAACTAGCAATGCAAATGGCTTTCTGAGATAATATTACTCCACAGCGAGCCATCAGCTAGCTAATAGTATACTTTAACTTGGGGTATTTTGTTTAGACATGGAGCGAGCTAGCTAGCTAGCTAAACAATGAGATAAACTGATTGTCATAGCTAGCTACCAAATAAGTTCAATGTTAGCTAGTTAGCTAGCTAACATTAGGCTATAACTAGCAATGCAAATGAATTTGAGATAACATTATTCCACAGATCATACACATAATGTTAGCTAGTGAGCCAGCCACATAATGTCAGCTAACCAACTAACAGTAAACTTCAACTTGCAATGAAAACAACTTTGACAACATTAGAAACGTATAATATCTGAAACTAGACTCTTACCCATATACATGGAAGAACGCTTCACAGCAGACGGCAAACCCTTTAATTAACTAAGACGTCCGGTGTCATTTCCGTTTTGTTTGAACAGCTTGCTTGGCACGTTGTGTCAAGTCACTGTGGTTCACATCATCTGATTAATTTTCAGATTCAGAGAGCCAGCATGGTACGATCGTCCTCCTGATAGTAGTACATCACAACTTTTTCCCACAGACCGTTGTCGATAGCGGCTGATAAATTCAGGGCAGCAATGTTATTAAGAGCAGTAGCAACACATTTGCAGTTCTCCATGGCTAACATTGAATCTTTAGAAATAACTGCAGTAGAAAGGATTATCTACCCATAACGAGAAGTTTATTTTATAGACAGAAGATGCTACACAGCAGACCAATCCGAAACTCATCTCTCGGCATGTCCAGCCCATTCAAATCTCAGTCAATGATGGCTAGTAGGAAGGTTCATGTCTTTTTCTAGGCTTGTAATTTAACAACTTTATTTGTATTTACTGATGGCATACGAGTTTTTTTATTAAGGCACACGAAAGTTCAAATGTTCAAGAAGGCATTTCTGCCCAAAAATGCATTTTGATTTTAAAAAATGTAAATAAATATTCAAACGCCTCTCCTGTGAAGTCATGACTTGCGACACAGACTTGAATTCTGAAACGAGTCAAATTGTGGTCAGTGGTTTAAATTAATAGTTGTGGTCATTAGTTGTGCTGTTGTGGTCAGGTGTCGTGTTGTTGTGATCAGTAGTTGTGTGGTTGTGGTCAGTAATTGTGGTTCTTAGTTGTGGTCAATAGTTGTGTGGTTTTGGTCAGTAGGTACGGTCAGTAGTTGTGTGGTTGTGGTCAGTAGTTGTGTCAGTAGTTGTGGTCAGTGATTGTGATTATTTGTTGTGATCAGTAGTTGTGTGGTTGTGGTGATTAGTTGTGGTCAGGAATTGTGGTCAGTAGTTGTGTGGACGTGGTCCGTAGATGTGGTTGTAAGTTGTGGTCAGTAGTTGTGTGGTTCTGGTTAGTAGTTGTGGTCAGGAGTTGTGGTCAGTATTTCTGGTCAGTAGTTGTGTAATTGTGTGGTTGTGGTCATTAGTTGTGGTCAGTGGTGGTGGGCAGTAGTCGTGTGGATTTGGTCAGTAGTTAGTTATATTGTTGTGGCCAGTAGTTGTGTGGATGTGGTTAGTAGTTGTGGCCAAGAGTTGTGGTCAGTATTTGTGGTCAGTAGTTGTGTGGTTGTGGTCAGTAGATGTGTAGTTGTGGTCAGTATTTATGTGCTAGTGGTTAGTAGTTGTGGTCAGTAGTCTGCCGACACGGAGCCAGTATAGTATAGTAAGCTCAGCTTTCCCCATTGAGGCCACTCAGCTTTCCCTATTCTGTGCCTCGATATAGGTCGGGCAAAACTAAATATAGCCATGTTCACCTTAACAATCTCACTAGAATAGGGCCCTCATCCATTCCTCTTATTATTGAAAAAGATTGCGATTTCTCACATCTCAAAATAGGGCTACTTAATGAACTAATCACTGATCATAATCTTGATGTGATTGGCCTGACTGAAACATGGCTCAAACCTGATGAAACTACTATGTTAAATGAGGTCTGTCCTCCTAGTTACACCATGCATACCCCACAAGACATTCCACAAGAGGTCTCTTCACAGTCCCCAAGTCCAGAACAAACTATGGTTGGTGCACAGTACTACATAGAGACATGACTTCAGGGAACTCTACTCCACATCAAGTAACTGATGCAACCTGTAAAATTTGATTTAAAAAACGGATAAAAGGGCCTCCCGAGTGGCGCAGTGTCTACGGTGGAGGTTAGGGGAGGATTTGGCCGGCAGGGGTGTCCTTGTCCCATCGTGCACTAGCGACTCCTGTAGCGGGCTGGGCGCAGTGCACGCCGACACGGTCGCCGGGTGCACAGGGTTTCTTCCGACACACTGGCTTTCGGGTTAAGTGGGCACTGTGTCAAGAAGCAGTGAGGGTTGTGTTTCGGAAGACACACGGCTCTTGACCTTCGCCTCTCCCAAGTCCATACGAGAGTTGCAGCGATGAGACAAAACTGTAACCACCAATTGGATACCACGAAATTGTGGGGAAAAATGGGGAAGAAAAACTATAAAAAATAAATAAAAATACACCTTATTGAACAGCGGGGACTGGCACAAACACATGCACACACATACAAACTATACACACACGTACACATGGATGTTTTATTGTAGATATGTGGTAGTGGTGGAGTAGGCACCTGAGGGCACACAATGTGTTATGAAATCTGTGAATGTTTTAAAAATTGTATAATTGCCTTAATTTTGCTGGACGCCAGAATGAGTAGCAGCTAATGGGGATCCATAATAAATACAAATACCACATCCCCCATGCATCCCACAAAGACGGAGGTGTTGCTGACATTTACAAAAGCAAATTTCAATTTACAAAAAACAAAATTAATGCCTTTGTACTTTGAGTTTCTGGTCATGAAATCTATGCAGCCTACTCAATCACTTTTTAGAGCTACTGTTTACAGGACTCCTGGACCATATACAGCGAACTCACTGAGTTCCCTGAATTCCTATCGGACCTTGTAGTCATGGCAGATAATATTTTAATATTTGGTGACTTCAATATTCACATGGAAAAGACCGCAGACCCACTCCAAAAGGCTTTCATAGCCATCATCGTCTCCGGACCCACTCATTGCCACAGTCATACCTTGGATCTAGTTTTGTCCCATGGAATTAATATTGTGGATCTAAATGTTTTTCCTCATAATCCTGGACTATCGGACGACCATTTTATTACATTTGCAATCACAACAATAATCTGCTCAGAACCCAATCAATCATCAAAAGAAGCCGGCCTGTGATGTGTACACAGTCTTTTTGTGATAAGTGCTGGATACCTGAGGCGGCTTCTTAGAAAAAGCACCGTAAATGCCACCTTCTTAGGATCCTTCTTAGCCATGCTACAAATTCTCGGACAACCCCAAAATTCCCAGATGCCCTTGAAGACTCCCTCCACCTACCCACGGACGTTGGAGTACAAAATTGGTTAACCACCTAACTGAGGATCTACATTTAACCTTGCGTAATACCCTAAATTCAGTCGCACCCCTAAAAACAAAAAACATTTGTCCCAAAAAATTTGATCCCTGGTATACAGAAAATACCCGAGCCCTGAAGCAAGCTTCCAGAAAATTGGAACGGAAATGCCTCTCCCCCAAACTGGAACTCTTCTGACTAGCTTGGAAAGACATTACCATGCAAAATCAAAGATTCCTCACTACTGCTCGATCATTCTATTTTTCCAACCGAATTGAGGAGAATAAGAACAACCAAAATGCATTTTTGACAATGTTGCAAAGCTAACTAAAAAGCAGCATTCACCAAGAGAGGATAGCTTTCACTTCAGTAGTGATGAACTTCTTTGACGAAAAGATCATGATCATTAGAAAGCAAATTACGGACTCCTCCTTAAATCTGTGTATTTATCCAAAGCTCAGTTGTCCTGAGTCTGCACAGAACTGCCAGGACCTAGGATCAACATAGACTGTCAAGTTTTTCTATATCGCTTGACACATTCATGAAAACAGTCATAGCCTCTAAACCTTCCAGCTGCATACTGGACTCTATTCCAACTAAACTCATGAAAGAGCTACTTCCTGTGCTTGGCCCTCCTATGTTGAACATAGTAAATGTCTCCCTGTCCTCCAGATGTGTATCAAACTCATTACAAGTGGCAGTAATAAAGCCTCTCCTGAAAAAGCCCAACTTTAACCCCCCAAAAACAAAAAACTATTGGCCTATATCGAATCTCCCATTCGTCTCAATTTTTTTTAAAGCTCACTACCTTCCCAAAAACAAATAATGTATACGAAATGCTTCAGTCTGGTTTTCGACCCTATCATAGCACTGAAACTGCACTCGTGAGGGTGGTAAATTACCTTTTAATTAATGGTGTCAGACCAAGGCTCTGCATCTGTTCTCGTGCTCCTAGACCTTAGTGCTGCTTTTGACACCATCAATCACCACATTCTTTTGGAGAGATTGGAAACCCTAATTGGTCTACATGGACAAGTTCTTGCCTGGTTTAGATTTTATCTGTTGGAAAGATATCAGTTAGTCTATGTGGATTGTTTGTCCTCTGACAAATCAATTGTACGTTTTTGGTATTCCTCAAGGTTCCGTTTTAGGGCCACTATTGTTTTCACTGTACATTCTACCTCTTGGTGATGTCATTCAGAAACACAATGTCAACTTTCACTGCTATGCAGACGACACCCAGCTATATATTTCGATGAAACGTGGTGAAGCCCCAAAATTGCCTACCCTGGAAGCCTGTGTTTCAGACATAAGGAAATGGATGGAGGCACATGTTTTACGTTTAAACTCAAAACAAAGATGCTAGTTCTAGTTCCCAAGAAAAATGGATCTGCTGTTGGATATGTCAATTAATCTTGATGGTTGTATGGTCGTCTCAAATAAAACTATGAAGGAATTGGGCATTACTCTGGACCCTGAACTCTCTTTTGACGAGCACATCAAAAATATTTAAAGCACATCTTCCTTCCTTCTCTGCTACCTTGTCCCAGACCTACTATTTTTTGACACACTCTCTCTCTCACTACAGCACCTGCTGTTTGACCTCTTAATGCTCGGCTATGAAAAGCAAACTGACATCAACTCATGAGGTACTGACCATCCTCTACAACCACTACGATTATTATTTGACCCTGCTGGTCATCTATGAACATTTGAACATCTTGAAGATGTGGCCTTAATGGCCACGTACTCTTATAATCTCCACCCGGCAGAGCCAGAAAAGGACTGACCACCCCTCAGAGGCTGGTTCCTCTTTAAGTTTCTTCCTAGGTTCCTGCATTCCTAGGGAGTTTTTCCGAGCTACACTGCTTCTACATTTTCATTGCCTACTGTTTGGGGTTTCAGGCTGGGTTTCTGTAAAGCACTTTGTGACATCTGCTGATATAAAAAGTGCATTATAAATATATGTGATTGATTGATTGAGTAGTACGTGGTTGTGGTCATTAGTTGTGGTCAGTAGTTGTGTGGTCAGTAGTTGTGTTGTTGAGGTCAGTAGTTGTGTGGTTGTAGTCAGTAGTTGTGTGATTGTGGTTCGTAGTTGTGGTCATTAGTTGTGGTCAGTAGTTGTGTGATTGTGGTCAGTAGTTGTGGTCAGTAGTTGTGTGGTCAGTAGTTGTGTTGTTGTGGTCAGTAGTTGTGTGGTTGTTGTCAGTAGTTGTGTGATTGTGGTTAGTAGTTGTGGTCATTAGTTGTGGTCAGTAGTTGTGTGGTTGTGGTCATTAGTTGTGGTCAGTAGTTGTGTGGTCAGTAGTTGTGTCGTTGTGGTCAGTAGTTGTGTGGTTGTGGTCAATAGTTGTGTGATTGTGGTTAGTAGTTATGATCAGTAGATGTGGTCAGTAGTTGGGTGGTTGTGGTCAAAAGTACATTGTTGTTGTCAGTAAATGTGGTTAGTGGTTTTGGTCAGTAATTGTGGTCATTAGTTGTTGTCAGTAGTTGTGTAGTTGTGGTCAGTAATTGTGGTCAGTGGTTTTGCTTAGTAGTTGTGGTAATTAGTTGTGGTCAGTAGTTGTGTTGTTTTGGTCAGTAGTTGTGTGCTTGTGGTCAGTAATTGCTGTCTTTAGTTGTGGTCAGTAGTTGTGTGGTTCAGTAGTTCAGTAGCTGCGTTGAGACAATGAATCATCAATGACCCAAGCCCAGCTCAGGTAATCAATACCATTATGACGCAGAGTTGTCATAATGCTTCAGAAAATGTACATTACACTAGGGGAGTCGGTATACACAATATAAGTAACCTACTTTATGTCCCTTTATCTTCCCTTGAATGCCTCTACTGATTCTACAGCTATTGTATGAAGTAATCATTATGCCTGTGAACCAGATTTATACTGTTAGCACTAAGCTGGTGTGCCCTAGGAGGAAGTCCACTGTGTGCAGCTCACCCTGTACTAACATAAAGAACATGAGCACATCTACTGCTGATCATCTTCCTTGTAAAGCAATAAAAGCAAGAAAGCATCCCAGAAGAAAAGTGCTCAAATTTGCCAATGTTAATTTTAACAATATAGCTTAAAGAAACAAGGTTCATGAAATCAATAATTTTCTAGGAACAGATGACATTCATATCCTGACTATCTCTGAAACTCACATAGATAATACCTTTGATGATACAGTGGTTGTCACGCCCTGACCATAGAGAGCTTTATAGGTTTCTATTTTGGTTTGGTCAGGGTGTGATTTGGGTGGGCATTCTATGTCCCTTTGTCTATGATTTGTATGTCTGTGTGTTTGTGTGTGGTTCTCAATCAGAGGCAGCTGTCTATCGTTATCTCCGATTGAGAACCATAGTTAGGTAGCCTTTTTCCCACCTGTATTTGTGGGTAGTTTTCCATGTATAGTTGCCTGTGAGCACTACATTGGCGGCACTTTTTCGATTGTTTTGTTGGCGACAACTTATAATAAAGAAGTATGTACACTCACCACACTGCACCTTGGTCCTCTCCCTTTGAATGACCGTGACAGTGGTAGCAATACAAGGTTCTGGTGGGAAGCTGCTATAGACCACCAAGGGCAACAGTATCTGGATAACGTGTGAAATGCTTGATAATGTATGTGATATCAACAGAGACATATATTTTCTGGGTGATTTAAATATTGACTGGCTTTCATCTAGCTTCCCCCTTAAGAAAAAGCTTCAAACAGTCAACCTACCAGGGTAGTTACAAACAGCATACATCATCAAATCATCAACATGTATTGATCACATCTTTACTAATGCTGCAGAAATTAGCTTGAAAGCAGTAGCCATATTTAGGAAAACCAAAGTTCCACAGGCTAGGCTAATGTAATGTATAAGAGGTCATAGAAGTTTTGTAGTGACGCCTATGTTATTGATGTAAAGAATATTTGTTGGTCTGTAGTGTATAATGAGGAGCAAACAGACACTGCACTTGACACATTTATGTAATTGCTAATTCCAGTTAATAATAAGCATGCACCAGTTAAGAAAATTCGTGTAAAAACTGTTAAATCCCCAAGGATTGAAAAATTGTATGGTTGAGGGGGGGGGGGGGGGTGTAACTACTTGAGGCAAAAGGAATGGCAAATAAACGTATTGCAAATTGAGAAATCGTGTAACTATATTGAATGAAAAGAAGGAGAAACTACACTATGAAACAAGGATAAATTTACATGAAGAATGATGGTAAAAAGCTTTGGAACACCTTAAATTACATTTTGGGAAAAAAGAAAAACTCAGCTCCATTATTCATTGAATCAGATGGCTCATTCATCACAAAACCAACTGATATTGCCAACTACTTTAATGATTTTTTCATTGGCAAGATTAGCAAAGTTTAGGCATGACATGCCAGCAGCAAATGCTGGCATGACACTACACATCCAAGTTTTTCTGACCAAATTATGAAAGACATGCATTGTGATTTTGAATTCCGTAAAGTTAGTGTGGAAGAGGTGAAATAATGTTTGTTGTCTATCAACAATGACAAGCCCCGGGGTCTGACAATTTGGATGGAAAATTATTGAGCATAATAGCGGACAATATTGCCACTCCTATTTGCCATATTTTCAATTTAAGCCTACTAGAATGTGTGTAAAGAATATCTGTTGGCCTGTGGTGTGTAATGAGGAGCAAACAGACACTGCATTTGACACATTTATAACATTGCTTTTTCCAGTTACTAATAAGCATGCACCCATTAAGAAAATGACTGTAAAAACTGTTAAATCCCCATGGATTGATGAGGTATTGAAAAATTGTATGGTTGAGAGGGATGAGGAAAAAGGTATGGCAAATAAGTCTGGCAGCCCAACTGATTGGCAAACGTACTGCAAATTGTCCCTAGAATTTCTAAGCAAACAGCTGGAGGCAGGGCTTTCTCCTATAGAGCCCCAATTTTATGGAACGGTCTGCATTTAAGTCTTAACTGAAGACTCATCTCTTCAGTGGGTCATATGATTGAGTGTAGTCTGGCCCAGGAGTGGGAAGGTGAACGGAAAGGCTCTGGAGCAACAAACCGCCCTTGCTGTCTCTGCCTGGCCGGTTCCCCTCTTTCCACTGGGATTCTCTGCCTCTAACCCTATTACAGGGGCTGAGTCACTGGCTTACTGGGGCTCTCTCATGCCGTCCCTGGAAGGGGTGCCTCACCTGAGTGGGTTGATTCACTGATGTGGTCATCCTGTCTGGGTTGGCGCCCCCCCTTGGGTTGTGCCATGGCGGAGATCTTTGTGGGCTATACTCAGCCTTGTCTCAGGATGGTAAGTTGGTGTTTGAAGATATCCCTCTAGTGGTGTGGGGGCTGTGCTTTGGCAAAGTGGGTGGGGTTATATCCTTCCTGTTTGGCCCTGTCCGGGGGTGTCCTCGGATGGGGCCACAGTCTCAGCCTCCAGTATTTATGCTGCAGTAGTTTATGTGTCGGGGGGTAGGGTCAGTTTGTTATATCTGAAGTACTTCTCCTGTCCTATTCGGTGTCATGTGTGAATCTAAGTGTGCGTTCTCTAATTCTCTCCTTCTCTCTTTCTTTCTCTCTCTCGGAGGACCTGAGCCCTAGGACCATGCCCCAGGACTACCTGACATGATGACTCCTTGCTGTCCCCAGTCCACCTGACTGTGCTGCTGCTCCAGTTTCAACTGTTCTGCCTTATTATTATTATTCGACCATGCTGGTCATTTATGAACATTTGAACATCTTGGTCATGTTCTGTTATAATCTCCACCCGGCACAGCCAGAAGAGGACTGGCCACCCCACATAGCCTGGTTCCTCTCTAGGTTTCTTCCCAGGTTTTGGCCTTTCTAGGGAGTTTTTCCTAGCCACCGTGCTTCTACACCTGCATTGCTTGCTGTTTGGGGTTTTAGGCTGGGTTTCTGTACAGCACTTTGAGATATCAGCTCAATGTACGAAGGGCTATATAAATAAATTTGATTTGATTTGAAATTAAGAAACCATGTGACTAAACTAAATAAAAATAAACTGTACTATGAAACAAACATCAATTAAATAAAGAATGATCCCCATTTTGGGGAAAAAGACCACTAGGCTTCATCATTCATTGAATTAGATGGCTCATTCATCACAAAGCCCACTGACATTGCCAACTACTTTAATGACTTTTTCAGTGGCAAGATAAGCAAATTTAGTAATGACATGCCAGCAACAAACACTGACACCAGACATCCCAGTATATCAGACCAAATTATGAAAGACAAGAATTGTACTTTTGAATCCTGTAAAGTCAGAGTGGAAGAGGTGAGAAAATTATTGTTGTCTGTCAACAATGACAAACCACCGGGGTCTGACAAGTTGGATGGAAAATTACTGAGGATAATAGTAGATGGTATTGCCACTCCTATTTGCCACATATTCATTCAAGCCTACTAGAAAGTGTGTGCCCTCAGGCCTGGACGGAAGCTAAAGTGATTTTTTATTTTTTTTACTAGCGATATGCCACTGGCTTTGAGTAATGCCAAAGTGTCTATGAATGTGGATGACTCAACAATATACATGTCAGCTACAACAGCGATTGAAATGACTGCAACACTTAACAAAGAGCTGCAGTTAGTTTCAGAGTGAGTGGCAATGAATAATATATATTTCTAAAACTAAAAGCATTGTATTTGGGACAAAACACTCACTAAATCCTAAACCTCAACTAAATCTTGTAATAAATCATGTGGAAATTGAGATGACTAAACTGCTTGGAGTAACCCTAGATTGTAAACTGTCATGGTCAAAACATATTGATATAGAAGCAGCTAAGACGGGGAGAAGTCTGTCCATAATAAAGCGATGCTCTGCCTTCTTAACAATACTATCAACAAGGCAAGTCCTGCAGGCCCTAGTTGTCACACCTGGACTACTGTTAAAACCTGTTTGGGATAGGGGGCAGCATTTTCACTTTTGGATCAAATGTGTGCCCAGAGTAAACTGCCTCCTACTCAGTCCCAGATGCTAATATTTGCAAATTATTATTAGTATCGGACAGCGGAACTAGAGGAACCCCTCGACAACATTCCGCTGAAAAGGCAGCGTGCGAAATTCAAAATTATTTTTAGAAATATGTAACTTTCACACATTAACAAGTCCAATACAGCAAATGAAAGATAAACTTGTTAATCTACCCATCGTGTCCGATTTAAAAAATGCTTTACAGCACAACATATGATTATGTTAGATCACCGCCAAGTAAAAAAAAAACACACAGCATTTTTCTAGCCAAAGATAGGAGTCACTAAAAGCAGAAATATAGATGAAATTAATCCCTAACCTTTGATGATCTTCATCAGATGACACTCATAGGACATCATGTTACACAATACATGTATGTTTTGTTCGATAATGTGCATATTTATATCCCAAAATCTCAGTTTACATTGGCACGTTACGTGCAGTAATGTTTTGATTCCAAACCATCCGGTGATTTTTCAGAAAGAATTACAGATAGACTTCTCCTTATTGCAACCGCTGTGTCAGATTTGTTTTTTAAACTCAAAGCCCAATCAGAGCCCAATCCAGCCAGAGAAATATCTGCCATTTTGGAGTCAACAGAAGTTAGAAATAAAAACTACAAATATTCACGTACCATTTGATGATCTTCATCAGAAGGCACTCCCAGGAATCCCAGTTCGACAATAAATGACTGATTTGTTCCATACAGTTCCATAAAGTCCATCATTTATGTCCAAATACCCACTTGTTGTTAGCGTGTTCAGCCCAGTAGTCCATCTTCATGAGGCGCGAGCACTTCGTCCAGACAAAAACTCAAAAAGTTCCGTTACAGGTTGTAGAAACAAGTCAAACCATGTATGGAATCAATCTTTAAGATGTTAACATAAAACATCAATAATGTTCCAACCGGAGAATTCCTATGTTTGAAGAAAAGCACTGGAACGAGAGCTAACTCTGTCGGGAGCGCGCGTCACGAACCTGAGACACTCTACCAGACCACTGACTCAAACAGGTCTCATGAGCCCATCCTTTATAGCAGAAGCCTGAAACAAGTTTCTAAAGACGGTTGACATCTAGTGGAAGCTGTAGGAAGTGCAACTTGACTCCATAGACACTGTATTTGGTAGGCCAAGCTTTGAAAAACTAAAAATCTCAGATTTCCAGCTTCCTGGTTGGATTTTTCCAAGGTTTTCGCCTGCCATATGAGTTCTATTATACTCACAGACATCATTCAAACAGTTTCAGAGTGTTTTCTATCCAATACTAATAATAATATGCATATATTAGCATCTGGGACTGAGTAGGAGGCAGTTCACTCTGGGCACGCTATTCATCCAAAAGTAAAAATGCTGCCCTCTATCCCAAAAAGGTTTACGTCTCAATATTGTGAAATGTATGTGACTAATATGCAATGTGTTGTTAACTTTCTAAATGAGAAAATATAGGTTTTCATATAAAGTTGGCCACGCCCAAGTGAGCATAGACATTACGTCGGCGTCATGGACCGCCATTTGCTCAGGATTGTGTGAAACCCACTCCTGACTAAATTTACATTAGACCTGAAAATATGGAGCTGACACTACATGTTGAAATGGTTAAGAACTACAACTCTATAGGCCCAGTTGACCATACAGCTGGAACATTGGCTACACGGCTGGAAATGGTTCAATTCTGAGACTATCGATCACTACAGAATAAGAGCAGATCCTAGTACGTCTAGGTGAATTACTAGTCTGCAGCTGGATATTATATAAATCATTTACATTTACATTTAAGTCATTTAGCAGACGCTCTTATCCAGAGCGACTTACAAATTGGTGCATTCACCTTATGACATCCAGTGGAACAGTCACTTTACAATAGTGCCTCTAAATCTTAAAGGGGGGGGGTGAGAGGGATTACTTATCCTATCCTAGGTATTCCTTAAAGAGGTGGGGTTTCAGGTGTCTCCGGAAGGTGGTGATTGACTCCGCTGTCCTGGCGTCGTGAGGTAGTTTGTTCCACCATTGGGGGGCCAGAGCAGCGAACAGTTTTGACTGGGCTGAGCGGGAACTGTACTTCCTCAGTGGTAGGGAGGCGAGCAGGCCAGAGGTGGATGAACGCAGTGCCCTTGTTTGGGTGTAGGGCCTGATCAGAGCCTGGAGGTACTGAGGTGCCGTTCCCCTCACAGCTCCGTAGGCAAGCACCATGGTCTTGTAGCGGATGCGAGCTTCAACTGGAAGCCAGTGGAGAGAACGGAGGAGCGGGGTGACGTGAGAGAACTTGGGAAGGTTGAACACCAGACGGGCTGCGGCGTTCTGGATGAGTTGAAGGGGTTTAATGGCACAGGCAGGGAGCCCAGCCAACAGCGAGTTGCAGTAATCCAGACGGGAGATGACAAGTGCCTGGATTAGGACCTGCGCCGCTTCCTGTGTGAGGCAGGGTCGTACTCTGCGGATGTTGTAGAGCATGAACCTACAGGAACGGGCCACCGCCTTGATGTTGGTTGAGAACGACAGGGTGTTGTCCAGGATCACACCAAGGTTCTTAGCGCTCTGGGAGGAGGACACAATGGAGTTGTCAACCGTGATGGCGAGATCATGGAACGGGCAGTCCTTCCCGGGAGGAAGAGCAGCTCCGTCTTGCCGAGGTTCAGCTTGAGGTGGTGATCCGTCATCCACACTGATATGTCTGCCAGACATGCAGAGATGTGATTCGCCACCTGGTCATCAGAAGGGGGAAAGGAGAAGATTAGTTGTGTGTCGTCTGCATAGCAATGATAGGAGAGACCATGTGAGGTTATGACAGAGCCAAGTGACTTGGTGTATAGCGAGAATAGGAGAGGGCCTAGAACAGAGCCCTGGGGGACACCAGTGGTGAGAGCGCGTGGTGAGGAGACAGATTCTCGCCACGCCACCTGGTAGGAGCGACCTGTCAGGTAGGACGCAATCCAAGCGTGGGCCGCGCCGGAGATGCCCAACTCGGAGAGGGTGGAGAGGAGGATCTGATGGTTCACAGTATCGAAGGCAGCCGATAGATCTAGAAGGATGAGAGCAGAGGAGAGAGAGTTAGCTTTAGCAGTGCGGAGCGCCTCCGTGATACAGAGGAGAGCAGTCTCAGTTGAATGACTTGTCTTGAAACCTGACTGATTTGGATCAAGAAGGTCATTCAGAGAGAGATAGCGGGAGAGCTGGCCAAGGATGGCACGTTCAAGAGTTTTGGAGAGAAAAGAAAGAAGGGATACTGGTCTGTAATTGTTGACATCGGAGGGATCGAGTGTAGTTTTTTCAGAAGGGGTGCAACTCTCGCTCTCTTGAAGACGGAAGGGACGTAGCCAGCGGTCAGTGATGAGTTGATGAGCGAGGTGAGGTAAGGGAGAAGGTCTCCGGAAATGGTCTGGAGAAGAGGGGAGGGGATAGGGTCAAGCGGGCAGGTTGTTGGGCGGCCGGCCGTCACAAGACGCAAGATTTCATCTGGAGAGAGAGGGGAGAAAGAGGTCACAGCACAGGGTAGGGCAGTGTGAGCAGAACCAGCGGTGTCGTTTGACTTAGCAAACGAGGATCGGATGTCGTCGACCTTCTTTTCAAAATGGTCGTCTGCAGAGAGGGAGGAGGGGGGGGGAGGAGGATTCAGGAGGGAGGAGAAGGTGGCAAAGAGCTTCCTAGGGTTAGAGGCAGATGTTTGGAATTTAGCGAGGTAGAAAGTGGCTTTAGCAGCAGAGACAGAGGAGGAAAATGTAGAGAGGAGGGAGTGAAAGGATGCCAGGTCCGCAGGGAGGCGAGTTTTCCTCCATTTCCGCTCGGCTGCCCGGAGCCCTGTTCTGTGAGCTCGCAATGAGTCATCGAGCCACGGAGCGGGAGGGGAGGACCGAGCCGGCCTGGAGGATAGGGGACATAGAGAGTCAAAGGATGTAGAGAGGGAGGAGAGGAGGGTTGAGGAGGCAGAATCAGGAGATAGGTTGGAGAAGGTTTGAGCGGAGGGAAGAGATGATAGGATGGAAGAGGAGAGAGTAGCGGGGAGAGAGAGCGAAGGTTGGGACGGCGCGATACCATCCGAGTAGGGGCAGTGTGGGAGGTGTTGGATGAGAGCGAGAGGGAAAAGGATACAAGGTAGTGGTCGGAGACTTGGAGGGGAGTTGCAATGAGGTTAGTGGAAGAACAGCATCTAGTAAAGATGAGGTCGAGCGTATTGCCTGCCTTGTGAGTAGGGGGAAGGTGAGAGGGTGAGGTCAAAAGAGGAGAGGAGTGGAAAGAAGGAGGCAGAGAGGAATGAGTCAAAGGTAGACGTGGGGAGGTTAAAGTCGCCCAGAACTGTGAGAGGTGAGCCGTCCTCAGGAAAGGAGCTTATCAAGGCATCAAGCTCATTGATGAACTCTCCGAGGGAACCTGGAGGGCGATAAATGATAAGGATGTTAAGCTTGAAAGGGCTGGTAACTGTGACAGCATGGAATTCAAAGGAGGCGATAGACAGATGGGTAAGGGGAGAAAGAGAGAATGACCACTTGGGAGAGATGAGGATCCCGGTGCCACCACCCCGCTGACCAGAAGCTCTCGGGGTGTGCGAGAACACGTGGGCAGACGAAGAGAGAGCAGTAGGAGTAGCAGTGTTGTCTGTGGTGATCCATGTTTCCGTTAGTGCCAAGAAGTCGAGGGACTGGAGGGAGGCATAGGCTGAGATGAACTCTGCCTTGTTGACCGCAGATCGGCAATTCCAGAGGCTACCGGAGACCTGGAACTCCACGTGGGTCGTGCGCGCTGGGACCACCAGATTAGGGTGGCCGCGGCCACGCGGTGTGGAGCGTTTGTATGGTCTGTGCAGAGAGGAGAGAACAGGGATAAACAGACACATAGTTAACAGGGTACAGAAGAGGCTACGCTAATGCAAAGGAGATTGGAATGACAAGTGGACTACACGTCTCGAATGTTCAGAAAGTTAAGCTACGTAGCAAGAATCTTATTGACTAAAATGATTAAAATGATACAGTACTGCGGAAGTAGGCTAGCTGGCAGTGGGTGCGTTGTTGACACTACACTAATCAAGTCGTTCCGTTGAGTGTAATAGTTTCTACAGTGCTGCTATTCGGGGGCTAGCTGGCTAGCTAGTAGTGTTGTTTACGTTACGTTGCGTTAAAAGAACGACAATAGCTGGCTAGCTAACCTAGAAAATCGCTCTAGACTACACAATTATCTTTGATACAAAGACGGCTATGTATGAGAATACCGACAACCGCGGCAGCATCTATTCTATGCAAAAAACATCTGTACGCCTGACATTCTTTGCAACAGACACTATCCAGAGCTGCTGAGGAACTAACTACTATGAAAGACATTGTGACTTTTGGGGAATTTAACCAGAGACTCTCTGATGAACTGACTCTCCAGCAGACGGACCGGCGATTCCAACAGAGAAGACAAAAACAACATACAGGTGTAAATATAGGTGTAAATATATACATTACAATTATTCTCGACGTTCATGTGCAAAAGATTAGCATTTCAAATAATATAATTATCAACTGTGTGTAGTGAATCCAGTTTGTCTCTTCCATTGTCTACCATGCCGTCATACCGGTTTAGCCCACTAGGGACTTATCAATGCATTGTGCTAGTAACCAATATCTACTGTTTGTTTGTATTTCTGTGACTAGTTAGTTAGTAAATAAATAATTAGGCCAATTTGTATATCACTGATTCATCATTTAGGCTAGGGTTTGTGCAGATATCCAAAGGGTTTGCGATGTTCAGTAATGAGAACTAATGAGGTAATAATGATACATTAATAGAAGACTAATCGATAAGATATGAAAACATCTGAAGAGTCGATTCGGGAAATAGAGGCTCTATAAAAATGTTCCCGAGGTGCCCCGACTTCTTCAAGTTTACATGATTAGTTTAATCACGTAATAATAATTACACATAGAGAATTGATTTGATAAAAGAACAGTCTTCACATTTAATGATAGTCCAGACACAACAGAGGGTAATATACTGGACCGGCATGCCTTGTTGTTCAATGAAGTCTAATATCTTTTAGGTGTTACAAAATAAAAGCAGAAAAGGGAAGAAAGAGGTGACGGCACAGCAAGGAACAATAGAGGTGAGCATGTCTCCATCTGTCTTTGTGACCTTATACTACAGTACAACTCTATGTTAGTGATGCTAAGTAGTTGGAGTCATTCAGTACTCACCATCACATTTACTTTTCCTCAGCTAACAAGACAAGTAACAAACAGAAAAATCACTAGCCTATGTCAATCTACTATTGTAGAAAAGTTTAGGCTACCTATTCTATTGGTCAGCTTGTTGAGAAAGAAATAGCGTATTCCAAACAGACTCTGGGACAGTTGTTGGAGAATAGATCCCAAATTCATACAACCAGTAGGCCTAGGCTAAACATTTTTTTTAAAGCAATGAGTAGGATGCAACCGATAAGAACGTTTAGCTTAAAATGTTGAGGAACAATTATTTCTTCACATTATAAGTACAGCAATGTACACAAGGCAGTAGGTTACGCACGAACGTTTGTTCCATAATGCAATTAGCGGGAAAACACCTTTGTCAAAAGGGTACTGCACATGCAAGCGGTTTCATGTGACAGAGATTAAAATATCCATTAGAAATTTGGAAAGAATGGAGATCTAATAGGCTACTTTGAACTCGGGTCCCCAACTTTTGCTTTTTTCCCTAGCACGACACAAATAATCAACTAATCATCCAGCTTAGAATTTTGAATCAGCTGTGTAGTGTTAGAGCAAGTAAGGTAAAACATGCCTCATATGTATAAAAACGTTCAGGTTTTAAACAATGAAGTATATGTTTTCAAAATGTATACTGCCTTCAGCTCATTGCAAAGTGCTGTGTGACGCGCCAATGAAGCCTGCCTTCAGTTGCCATTTGATTCCACATTCAAAACAACTGGGAACTCGGAAATCTCCGACTTCAGACTTCAAGTCATTCAAGAGAACTGGGAACAGGGAACAGGGGAAAAAACACGAGCTCCGAAAGGGAAACAAATAATTTTGAGCGGTCATTCACATCGAAACTCGGGTCTCGTTCTAGTGGCACATTGGTAAAATCACTCTGGCTATCTACTCCGATTCAATTGTTGCCAGCAGCACAGTTAGTCACCAACTCTCTGGATAACATGAAAACAGCCTAACCAGCTCTGCTAGAGCAAGTAAAATGGTCAGAGTGAGGTGTTCTCTCATTTATGTCTGGAAGTAGCTAGCAAACTAACTTTAGCCAGTTGGCTTGAGTGGTTGACTGCTGTTGTGAGGTCAGAATGCTCAGATCAACCCTACTCCTCGACCAGAGCATCTAATTTGAGCTCTAAACGCTCCTAGAGCGAAACTCTCTGAATTTATGAACAAACAATCTGACAACTTTCTGAATTTATGAAAACCCAGAGCACACTCTGAGCGCTTTCTGGCACCCCAGACTGAATTTACGAATGCACCCTAGAGCGTACGTCATGATGTGACCTCGTATTTTTCAGAGGTCCCAGTTGTCTTGAAACCCCCACAAAATGCTGCAGCAGCAGCTCTTGCACTCTCTGACAAAATTTCCACTCGAAGGCTCTGTATGCTGTACGGGTGTCTTAAATGAGATACTTAACAAATATAGTGTACATACGTGCCTATAGACCGATAATCATGACCAGACGGTATTTCCATCATTGAATAGGCTAAAAAGCATTATTTCGCAATGGAATTTTTTCTTCTCCTACCGGACTCGGCTTTTCAATTTATTTTGCGAACAACAGTCGGCTATTACCAACTGGCTGAAACCCTGGTGTGTGTGTGTTTGTGTGTGCATGCATTCATAGACAAAGTGATCAGCTTGTTGCTGGTGAACTGTAGCGGCAGGACAGAGGAGACGGCAACATCATCGTAGTACGGACGAGGATTGACCTGGAATGTGAAGTTAACTGAACCTGGCTAGCTTTATGAAAGCCTGGGTAGATGTATTTTATTTTGTGGTATACCATTCTGGTGACAGACACAAACGAACTACCATTCCCTTGTATAGTAATACATTATTTGTCTCGACAACCACCCCATTTCCAGCCAGAATACCTGCATTTATACCGGTATAACTTACTGATAAGACCATAACATTTTTCTCCTTCCCATCTATCCCTCTCTTCCCCCTCAGTGTTCCTCTGGAGAGACCGCGAAGGCAGCCCCCCAATACCACCACCTCGTCTCACTGAAGAACAATGAAGGCAAGACTGAGGAGTACAAGTACATTACCATTGTCTAAGGGAGAGATAGGGGACATGAATGAGTAGGGTCACGAGATGAATCACAGACATACACTAATACATGATCACATACAGTACAAACGTGTAACAGAGTGCCGGAGGCTCATTCCACAGCTAGCTTGAAATGTCACGGATGAAGCCATCCAATTTGTACCTTTTGGGTGGCTCAAACCATTGGTAAATTGTCAATAGTGCAGTTTTCAAACGATTAAGTTATTTTAGAGCTACTCTTTTTACTGACTCGAGTCATGGATTAATTTTTCTGAGTGACTTTTTAGTTTAGTTCTTCATTTTACCTGCTAGTGCTGGTCGCAATGAGTCCTACAGCAAGATAATACATGCTCCTCCGGCAGCTCCAGAGACATGCTTGGACCACCAACTGTCTGTCATACAATGCCTTCAGAAAATATTGACACCCTTTGACTTTTTCCACATTTTTGTAACGACGTTCGTCTGTTGAAGGAAGAGAGTCGGACCGAAGTGCAGCGTGTAGGTTACTCATGACTTTAATGAAAGAATGCGGTACATGAAATAACTGAAGACTAAATACAAAAACAACAGAACGGACCGTGAAACTAATTAAAGCCTATCTGGTGACTACAACACAGAGACAGGAACAAACACCCACCAAATACAAAGCGAACTCAGGCTACCTAAATACGGTTCCCAATCAGAGACAACGATAAGCACCTGACTCTAATTGAGAATCGCCTCAGGCAGCCAAGCCTATACCACACCCCTAATCAGCCGCGATCCCAAATAATACAAACCCCAATACGAATACAACATATAAACCCATTTCACACCCTGGCCTACCCAAACATATAACAAAAACACAAAATACAATGACCAAGGTGTGACAATTTTGTTTTACAAAGTGGGATTAAAATGGATTTAATTGTCTTTTTTTTTACATCGATCCTCACAAAATACTCTGTAATGTCAAAGTGGAAAATTATAACATTTGTAAAATAAAAACAAAATATGAAAAATAAAACACTAATACAGTATATCTTGATTACATAAGTATTCAAACCCATGAGTCAATACATGTTAGAATCACCTTTGGCTGCGATTACAGCCAAAGGTGATAATGGATATTTAACCCATCTACCAATAGGTGCCCTTGTTTGCGAGACATTGAAAAAGCTCCCTGGTCTTTGTGGTTGAATCTGTGTTTGAAATTCACTCCTCGCCTGAGGGACCTTACAGTATGTGTGTGTACAGAGATAAGGTAGTAATTAAAAAACCATGTTAGACACTATTATTGCACAGTCCATGCAACTTATTATGTGACTTCTTAAGAAAAAGTGTACTGACACCATGCGGTATTGTGTGTAGGCCAGTGACACCCCCCCCCCACACACACACACACAAATTTTTTTTTTTTTAAATTCAGGCTGTAACACAACAACATATGGAAAATTCAAGGCATGTGAATACTTTCTGAAGGCACTGTACAACACAAGTCCAATTACAATGAGCATGAAAATAGATAATGGACATAGAGAAGAAAAATACATGTTTAGAACTGATAATGGTGCAAGAATGAATGCAATTAATTGATTATTGAATGTTATGATGGACACAACTTCATAGAACTAAAACATACACAGCCTCTGCTCAAAAACTCAAACTCAACAACTAATAATTTGGGGGCTGCGGTTTACAAATTATATGGTCCTTATCACCATCATGGCAGTCAAATAATGCATTCCGCCAAGAGTCGGTCACAATGGTTTCAAATGTATCAAGAAATAATCGTATTTGTATGCCTAGCAATCAACAAATGTTCATTGTATTAAAGCTCCTTTTTACAAGTCTCAGTCACAAATGACAGCTCCAATAAGCCCCCGATGGTGAACAAGAGGCTGGTACAATCGCCAGTAGGGGATGCTGCTAGCTCTGGGCATTACTGCCTCAATTGAACAAAATTATTCTAAATATTTGTTCTTTTGACTGAACGAGTCTTAAAGATCAGAGTCAGTAAAAAAGAGCTGAACTTCGCATCACTAGTTATCAAGGAGGACGTTCACATGTGTTTGCGATCAGAGGATCACTGGATTGAGCCCAGTGTGGGACAGGGACAGTGGAAGAAGATGTAGTGTTTTTGCCTTAGCGTGTGGCTACTCTAACAATGAAAAGAAATGTCTTAAAAAATGTAAGGCAGTCAGAAGGAGGCAAGATCATTTGGGACTATTCTAGCCAATGTGAAGGCAGATGTGTGTGTGTGTGAACAACAAGCACAACGGTTTCCACTAGTTACTGAAGCCACAAAGTCAGAATTGGCTTAATCAGGTGGGTTAGCTGGGTGGAAAAGTGTGACACCAATCAGGCCGCGAAGGGCTGGAGTACCATGATGAAGATGACCAGATCGAGATGGAATCAACAGACTCAACACAAGATCTAGCATGATCTGATTGATGCAAGGCTCTCCTGGAGAGTTACCATCTTAAAGGTTTTCTCCAACCCTAATCTAGTGCACCTGATTCAAATCAAATCAAATCAAATGTATTTGTCACATACACATGGTTATCAGATGTTGATGCAAGTATAGCGAAATGCTTGTGCTTCTAGTTCCGACAATGCAGTAATAACCAAACGAGTAATCTAACCTAACAATTCCAAAATGACTACCTTATACACACAAGTGTAAAGGGATAATAATATGTACATAAAGATATATGAATGAGTGATGGTACAGAACGGCATAGGCAAGATGCAGTAGATGGTATCGAGTACAGTATATACATATGAGATGAGTAATGTAGGGTATGTAAACAAAGTGGCATAGTTTAAAGTGGCTAGTGATACATGTATTACATAAAGATGCAGTAGATGATACAGAGTACAGTATATACATATACATATGAGATTAATAATGTAGGGTATGTAAACATTATATTAAGTAGCATTGTTTAAAGTGGCTAGTGATATATTTTACATCAATTTCCAACAATTCCCATTATTAAAGTGGCTGGAGTTGAGTCAGTGTGTTGGCAGCAGCCACTCAATGTTAGTGGTGGCTGCTTAACAGTCTGATGGCCTTGAGATAGAAGCTGTTTTTCAGTCTCTCAGTCCCAGCTTTGATGCACCTGTACTGACCTTGCCTTCTGGATGATAGCGGGGTGAACAGGCAGTGGCTCGGGTGGTTGTTGTCCTTGATGATCTTTATGGCCTTCTTGTGACATCGGGTGGTGTAGATGTCCTGGAGGGCAGGTAGTTTGCCCCTGGTGATGCGTTGTGCAGACCTCACTACCCTCTAGAGAGCCTTACGGTTGTGGGCGGAGCAGTTGCCGTACCAGGCGGTGATACAGCCCGACAGGATGCTCTCGATTGTGCATCTGTAGAAGTTTGTGAGTGTTTTTGGTGACAAGCCGAATTTCTTCAGCCTCCTGAGGTTGAAGAGGTGCTGCTGCGCCTTCTTCACGATGCTGTCTGTGTGGGTGGACCAATTCAGTTTGTCTGTGATGTGTACGCTGAGGAACTTAAAACTTACTACCCTCTCCACTACTATCCCATCGATGTGGATAGGGGGGTGCTCCCTCTGCTGTTTCCTGAAGTTCACAATCATCTCCTTAGTTTTGTTGACGTTGAGTGTGAGGTTATTTTCCTGACACCACACTCCGAGGGCCTTCACCTCCTCCCTGTAGGCCGTCTTGTCATTGTTGGTAATCAAGCCTACCACTGTAGTGTCGTCCGCAAACTTGATGATTCAGTTGGAGGCATACGTGGCCACGCAGTCGTGGGTGAACAGGGAGTACAGGAGAGGGCTCAGAACGCACCCTTGTGGGGCCCCAGTGTTGAGGATCAGCGGGGTGGAGATGTTACCTACCCTCACCACCTGGGGGCGGCCTGTCAGGAAGTCCAGTACCCAGTTGCACAGGGCAGGGTCGAGACCCAGGGTCTCGAGCTTGATGACGAGCTTGGAGGGTACTATGGTGGTAAATGCCGAGCTGTAGTCCATGAACAGCATTCTCACATAGGTATTTCTCTTGTCGAGATGGGTTAGGGCAGTGTGCAGTGTGGTTGAGATTGCATCATCTGTGGACCTATTTGGGTGGTAAGCAAATTGGAGTGGGTCTAGGGTGTCAGGTAGGGTGGAGGTAATATGGTCCTTGACTAGTCTCTCAAAGCACTTCATGATGACGGAAGTGAGTGCTAGTTGTTTAGCTCAGTTGCCTTAGCTTTCTTGGGAACAGGAACAATAGTGGCCCTCTTGAAGCATGTGGGAACAGCAGACTGGGATAAGGATTGATTGAATATGTCCGTAAACACACCAGCCAGCTGGTCTGCGCATGCTCTGAGGGCGCGGCTGGGGATGCCGTCTGGGCCTGCAGCCTTGCGAGGGTTAACACGTTTAAATGTTTTACTCACGTCGGCTGCAGTGAAGGAGAGTCCGCATGTTTTATTAACGGGCCGTGTCAGTGGCACTGTATTGTCTCCAAAGCGGGCAAAAAAGTTATTTAGTCTACCTGGGAGCAAGACATCCTGGTCCGTGACGGGGATGGTTTTTTATTTTGTAATCCGTGATTGACTGTAGACCCTGCCACATACCTCTTGTGTCTGAGCCGTTGAATTGCGACTCTACTTTGTCTCTATACTGACGCTTAGCTTGTTCGATTGCCTTGCGGAGGGAATAGCTACAAATCAAATCAAATCAAAAGTATTCATATAGCCCTTCGTACATCATCTGATATCTCAAAGTGCTGTACAGAAACCCAGCCTAAAACCCCAAACAGCAAGCAATGCAGGTGTAGAAGCACGGTAGCTAGGAAAAACTCCCTATAAAGGCCAAAACCTAGGAAGAAACCTAGAGAGGAACCAGGCTATGTGGTTGGAATTGGGTCATGTTTCCGGTCACCTTGCCCTGATTAAAAGCAGTGGTTTGCGCTTTCAGTTACACGCGAATGCTGCCATCAATCCACGGTTTCTGGTTTGGGAATGTTTTAATCGTTGCTATGGGAACGACATCTTCAATGCACGTTCTAATGAACTCGCACACCGAATCAGCGTATTCGTCAAGGTTGTTCGCAGCGATGCAGAACATATCCCAGTCCACGTGATGGAAGCAGTCTTGGAGCGTGGAATCAGATTGGTCGGACCAGCGTTGAATAGACCTCAGCGCGGGAGCTTCTTGTTTTATCTTCTGTCTGTAGGCAGGGAGCAACAAAATGGAGTCGTGGTCAGCTTTTCCGAAAGGAGGGCGGGTGGGGGCCTTTTATGCGTCGCGGAAGTTAGAATAGCAATGATCCAAGGTTTTACCAGCCCTGGTTGCGCAATCGATATGCTGATACAATTTAGGGAGTCTTGTTTTCAGATTAGCCTTGTTAAAATCCCCAGCTACAATGAATGCAGCCTCAGAATATGTTGTTTCCAGTTTGCAAAGAATCAAATAAAGTTTGTTCAGAGCCATCGATGTGTCTGCTTGGGGGGGGAGTACGGCTGTGATTATAATCGAAGAGAATTCCCTTGGTAGATAATGCGGTCGACATTTGATGGTGAGGAATTCTAAATCAGGTGAACAGAAGGACTTGAGTTCCTGTATGTTGTTGTGACCACACCACGTCTCGTTAACCATAAGGCATACGCCCCTGCCCCTCTTCTTATGTTTGTTTCTGTCGGCGCGATGCGTGGAGAAACCAGCTGGCTGCACCGATTCCGTTAGCGTCTCTCAAGTGAGCCATGTTTCCGTGAAGCAAAGAACATTACAGTCTCTGATGTCCCTCTGGAATGCCACCCTTGCTCGGATTTCATCAAACTTGTTGTCAAGAGACTGGACATTGGCGAGAAATATGCTAGGGAGTGGTGTGCGATGTGCCCGTCTCCGGAGCCTGACCAGAAGACTGCTTCGTTTCCCTCTTTTACGACGTCTTTGTTTTGGGTCGCAGGCTGGGATCCAATCCGTTGTCCTGGGTGGAAGGCAGAACACAGGATCCGTTCCGGGAAAGTCATATTCCTGGTCATACTGATCATACTGGTCATACTGATGGTGAGTTGACGTTGCTCTTATATTCAGTAGTTCTTCCGGACTGTATGTAATGAAACCTAAGATGACCTGGGGTACCAATGTAAGAAATAACACGTAAAAAAAAAATGCATAGTTTCCTAGGAACGCGAAGCGAGGCGTTCATCTATCTAATAACTAGATAGGTCCAAAAGTCTTCTCAACAGCTTCCACCCCCAAACCATAAGACTCCTGAAGAGCTAATCAAATGGCTACCCAAATGGCATTGCTCCCCCCTCGTCTTTTAAGCTGCTGCTATTCTCTCAATTACCTATGCATAGTCATACATGTACATATTACCTCAATTACCTCAACTAACCGGTGCCCCCGCACATTGACTCTGTACCGGTACTCGCTGTATATAGCCTCGGTATTGTTATTTTACTTCTGCTCTTTAATTATTTGTTACTTTTATTTAATATTTTTTGTTTATCTATTGTTTTCTTAAACATGTTTTTTTCTTAAAACTGCATTGTTGGTTAAGAGCTTGTAAGTAAGCATTTCACTGTAAGATCTACACCTGTTGTAAATTCAGCGCATGTGACAAATAACATTTGATTTGTTAAGCTACAGGAGGGTAAGTCCCCAGGAGATCTGAACCCCCACCCTTTTCTCTTGTAACCTCTCTCCCTCTACTATAGGCGTCTTTGGTGATTGGACTGAGAGGGACAGCTTGCAGCTACCACATTTAATCATTCAACGTGTGATTCATTCACCATTACATCAAAATTTAAAATTAAGTGAATAATATTTGTTTTATATTCTTGTTTGTTTGTGAAGAGGTCCAGTGGGGTAATATGAATAGTACTGATGACTGTAATCCAATCATGTCGGTAAGGTTGACTTGAGTGAAATATTGTTACGTTTACGTTTTGATATTGTAATACTTTTTGTAACTGGTCTCATCATCTGCTGCATGCATTTCAATAGCTAAGTTGTTTATGAATTGCACAATTGCCAGAAAGTGAGGATACATCAGGCTGTGATGCCGCAACACCAGTCAACAGCCATCTTAGTGCAGAACATCGCCTG
The DNA here is from genome assembly GCF_021184085.1 of Oncorhynchus gorbuscha. NCBI lineage: Eukaryota > Metazoa > Chordata > Actinopteri > Salmoniformes > Salmonidae > Oncorhynchus > Oncorhynchus gorbuscha. The sequence continues at coordinate 266,427 of NW_025745819.1, forward strand.
GACACTTATACAATGCATTTGTTAAGCATTCAGACAACTTTTCTTTTTTCACATTTTGTTACGCTATAGCCTTATTCTAGTGGTTAGAGTGTTGGGCCAGTAACCAAAAGTTTTCTAGATCGAATCCCCGAGCTGACAGGGTAAAAATCTATCGTTCTGCCCCTGAACAAGGCAGTTAACCTACTAGGCCGTCATTGTAAATAAGAATTTGTTCTGAACTGACTTGCCTAGTTGAATAAAGGTTAAATAAAATATAAATAATGTAATATTTCGACATTGCATTTAAAGTTTTTTAATTCTCATCAATCTACACACAATACACCGTAATGACAAACCAAAAACATTTTTTTGACATTTCTGCTCATATTTCTTGCTTTGTCATTATGGGGTATTGTGTGTGGAATGATGAGGGGGGAAAAACGATTTAATACATTTTAGAATAAGGCTGTAATGTAATAAAATATGGAAAAAGTCAAGGGGTCTGAATACTTTCCGAATGCACTGCATGTATGACATTAAGACTGCAAATAATATTGGAGATAGGGCTAAAGAGTAACTAATAACGACAATTAAGGAAAGAATAGATATAGCTATAATGTTCTACTTCTGTTTGATGAAAGTGTCACAGAATTATGCTATTGTATGTACATATAAAGCATTGGTTTGAATAGCTAGCTACGGTTGAGCGGTTGGTTTGATGCGCTATGAATGTTTGTAGCTGATCTGACCTCATGCCTTAGATAGATAGTTCATCTCACTTGAATTTAATTGTGAATATGGGTGAGATAACAAAACTATATTGAGGGTTAGTCTCGCTTTGCCATACCTCAAAAATCACATGGTTGTCACGCCTCCCTTGGAGGTTGGAGAATGTTGTATTGCAAAAATGGTTCGAATTGTCCGCTGGTTCCCAGAGGCAAGATTATGATTGGACGTTACATTTCAAGAACCTGTCCCCCATACACCTATAGAAGGGGTGTTATGTGCTTCACCGTTTTCCGTCTGGGTAGATGTTGCTTAAGTTAGTTTCAAGTGCTAGTGTGGCCAACAGTCTGCAATTTATATTTATTGAAATTGAAAGTGGATTACGCTGGTAAAGTCAAACATCACAACATCTTCTAAATCGCTCTGGTGACAAATATACTTTTTTCCATGTCTCCATTTGTCCACATGGCTGCTGGCTATGCTTTTCTACCAATGAAAATGTTGTGAAGTTTACACATTATTTAGTTGTTGTTAGGACCCCAAAAAATGGAGGCAATGGGAGAACATATTCAATGAAGTAAATACATTTAAACAATGTTTAAAAAATGATGTATTGTTAGCTAGATAGCTGGTTTTGTTAGGCCACCCTGTAGGCTAACTCAACTGAGCTGCTAGCTAGTTAGCTAACTTTGCACATTGTTTAGCAAAGTGAATTAAATGTCAGCAGCTAGCAAGCTAACTTTTTATTAGCTAGCTATCTTAATGTAATCATTGAAAATTCAAAACACTGTCTCCAAATGTGTAGATAAGAGGTTGAAATTGCAGCCCCAACTGTCAGTAAAGGGAAAGTGTAGGCTACTGGATAGCCTAGGCACAATCGGCGGCCTAAGCTAGCTACTGGATAGGCGCTGTTAATTTTGTGGGAGGACATTCCCTAGAGAAAACGTTGAGGACAGAGATATAATAGCAACATAATATTCAGTGCTGTCTAATTTGAGTATAATGAAGCCTTTTTATTCAAGATGTTTTCTGTCCTCAGATATGGAAAGCTGTGAAAGCCTGTTTGCAGATGAAGTGAGAGGTCTCAAGGAATGTCCCAAGCGACTAAGGGTATATCCTATATGCTAAGGGTTATACAGTATGTGTAGGTTTACCTATGTTTGCAAATGTTGTATATCAGTGGAGCAAGGTTGGCCACCGCTGGTATGGAGTTTTTTTTGTTCAACTGAAATAATGCTTTCGTAATAATAGCCTACTTGGTACTACTCAATTATCTATTGTTGTTTAGACTAAGAGATCAAATCCTTATGAGTTAGCTTATTTGTACATTTTGAAGTGAAGTCTTGATTAAACTATTATTCAAAATGAACTAGTGTCAAATGTTGATTAATCACATATCACAATACTGCAATAAAAAGGTGAAGGGTTCTGTCTCTAATGTGTCTGTTTTTCTGTGTTGTATTCTCAAATTAACATTTCCTTTTTTCTAGTTGTAAGATCCCCAATCTTTTTTATCTGATTGTCTCTCTCTCAGTATATCAGCTATATGAATCCATTTTGCAACTTATCATATGGCATGCATCGCCAATGCAGACATAGGCATACACTATGATGGCATTACTGACTTATGGGAGTCTGATCAAATCAAATCAAAGTTTATTTGTCACGCGCGCTGAATTAAACAGGTGTAGACCTTACAGTGAAATGCTTACTTACAGGCTCTAACCAATACTGAAAAAAAGGTATTAGGTGAAAAATAGGTAGGTAAAGAAATAAAACAACAGTAAAAAGACAGGCTATATACAGTAGCGAGGCTATAAATGTAGCGAGGCAACATACAGACACCGGTTAGTCAGGCTGATTGAGGTAGTATGTACATGTAGATATGGTTAAGGTGACTATGCATATATGATGAACAGAGAGTAGCAGTAGCGTAAAAGAGGGGTTGGCGGGTGGTGGGTGGGACACAATGCAGATAGCCCGGTTAGCCAATGTGTGGCAGCGCTAGTTGGTAGGCTCAATTGAGGTAGTATGTACATGAATGTATAGTTAAAGTGACTATGCTGTCACGCCTTGGTCATTGTATTTTGTGTTTTTGTTATATGTTTGGGTAGGCCAGGGTGTGACATGGGTTTAATGGTTGTTTTTCGTAATGGGGTTTGTAGTATTTGGGATCGCGGCTAATTAGGGGTGTTGTATAGGCTTGGCTGCCTGAGGCGATTCTCAATTGGAGTCAGGTGCTTATCGTTGTCTCTGATTGGGAACCGTATTTAGCCTGAATTTCGCTTTGTAATTCGTGGGTGTTTGTACCTGTCTCTGTGTAGTAGTCACCAGATAGGCTGTAATTAGTTTCACGTTTCGTTTGTTGTTTTCGTATTTCAGTTATTTTATGTACCGTTTTCATTCATTAAAGTCATGAGTAACCTACACGCTGCATTTCGGTCTGACTCTCTTCTTACAACAGACGAAAGTTGTTACAGAAACACCCACCACTCACAGACCGAGCAGTGTGTAAACTGGCAGGATCTAAAGGAGGACGTTATGGACAGCAGAAGCATGGAGTATACGACGTGGGAAGAAATCGACAGGTGGGCGGCCGACCCAGAGAGAGTGCAGGAGCCCGCCTGGGATTCCCTGCAGCAATGCGAAGAGGGCTAGAGACGAATGGAGTCGAAAAGGAAAACACGGCGACGCAGAGCGAATACCGAAAGTAAACCCCAAATATTTATTAGGGGAGAGCGCAGAGAGAGAGTGGCTGAGTCAGGAGTCAGACCTGAGCCTACTCTCCCTGTTAATCGTGAAGAGCAGTTGCAGTGGGAGAGGCTGCACCACTTGGAGAATTAGACATGGGAGGAGGAATTAGACGGTAACGGACCCTGGGCGCAGCCGGGAGAATATCGCCGTCCCAAGGAAGAAATAGAAATGGCTAAAGCGGTCAGGCGCAGGTATGAGGAGGCAGCACGGCGACGTGGTTGGAAGCCGGAAACGCAGCCCAAAAAAATTATTGGGGGGGGCTAGAAGGGAGAATAGTTATGCCAGGTAGGAGACCTGCGCAAACTCCCTGTGCTCACCGTTGGGCTAGAGAGACCGGGCAGGCACCGTGTTATGCTATGGAGCGCACGGTGTTTCCAGTGCGGGTGCAGAGCTATCCTTTCAGGTCAATAATATGCAGATTTTATAAAAATATTGTTGGCTTTATAACCGTGAGGGAAATAGAACTAGCTAGCAGTTTGTTAGTTATACCTAGCTAGCTTAAAAGGTTAGCTGACTTCTCAAAATTAAACTCATTGTGACTAGCTACTGTATTCATTGCCTTTACAGCCAAATATCACTTCAGAAATATATTGAGATGGCCAGCGTTGTACACCATTTGTGATCCGTTTCAGAAAGCTAGGCGTATGTCGCACGTCACTACTTCACAGGAGAGGCATTTGAACGTAAACATAAAAAAAAAAAAATCAAACTTCAGTTTCATTTGCAGAAATACCTTCTGGTACATGTGAACGTTCATGTGCCTTAATAAAAAAACTTGTATGCCACCTGTAAATATGAATACAACATTTTAATTATGAGCCTAGTTGTTTAGCCATGGAAAAAGCCAGGAACCTTCCCGCTAGCCATGATTGGCAGAGTTAATGGATGGACTGGACATGCCGTGAGATGAGCTGGGATTAGTCTGACATGTAGCATGCTTCTGTCTATAACATGAGCTGCTCGGTACGTGTAAATAATACTTGCTTCTACAGCGTTTTTGAAAGATATCACGGAGAACTGCAAAAGTCTTGCTACTGCTCTCAACAACATTGCTGCCCTGAATTTAGCAGGCGCTATCGAACAAAGATCAGTCGAGAAAAAGTTGATGGACAACTTTCTGGAGGACAATCGTGCCTCGCTGACTCTCTCTGACTCTGAAAATGAATTAGACGATGAGTAAATCCCTGATTTGAAGTAAAAACATTTGAATTGAACCAGACATTGTAAAGTCTTCTGATGACATTCATGGGGAAGAAACGTTGATCAACTGTTGTTTTCACAGAAGATGAACACGTTTTGAAATCAGTGGAATTGTCTATTTTTGTCAGGAACTCGTTTTACATTTACATTACATTTACATTTAAGTCATTTAGCAGACGCTCTTATCCAGAGCGACTTACAAATTGGTGCATTCACCTTATGACATCCAGTGGAACAGTCACTTTACAATAGTGCATCTAAATCTTAAAGGGGGGGGGTGAGAAGGATTACTTTATCCTATCCTAGGTATTCCTTAAAGAGGTGGGGTTTCAGGTGTCTCCGGAAGGTGGTGATTGACTCCGCTGTCCTGGCGTCGTGAGGTAGTTTGTTCCACCATTGGGGGGCCAGAGCAGCGAACAGTTTTGACTGGGCTGAGCGGGAACTGTACTTCCTCAGTGGTAGGGAGGCGAGCAGGCCAGAGGTGGATGAACGCAGTGCCCTTGTTTGGGTGTAGAGCCTGGAGGTACTGAGGTGCCGTTCCCCTCACAGCTCCGTAGGCAAGCACCATGGTCTTTTTCCTTGGAAGTTTAAGCATACTGTTAGATAGCTACCTAATGTTAGCTGACTGGCTTGCTAGCTAACATTTACATGTATGATCTGTGTAGTAATATTATACTTATCTTCAAAATCCATTTGCATTGCTAGTTATAGCCTAATGTTAGCTAGCTAATAACAAACCTAGTTGATTAGCTTTAGCTACCTGCAGATTAATACTCCAGCATTTCATGCATGTGGCTAGATATGACCATCGGTTTGCATTGCTAGTACTGCAAATTGTATCTGTTTCATTAGTTGACATTGTAACGTTATTTGCAAGCTATCTAGCTTGCTGGCCAGAGTCCCAGGTTCACGTCTTTTCCGAGCAGCCCAGCTATGGTGCATGTTGGCTAGCTGGCTAGCTAACTCATGTACCTTGACAAGTCACTAGCCTAGTTGCAAGTAGAAAACATTATTGGAAAGTCCATTTCTCTCACGATTATAATGCCAACAAAATGTTAATAAAATCAGCATATTATTGACCTAAAAGGTTATCTGACCAGTCACTAGCTTATCCAGGGTCTGTGATGCATATACAGTACATGGTTTCTCTATCTATGGGAACAACTACAATCATTTTGCGAGCAACACTGCTAAAATGAGTTCAAATCAATAAAATAAACCTCACAAATTGTTACCTGTAATGCTTATCTCCTCTAGCTTCAATGTCATCTCCTTATTTTCATACTGTACCTAAATTGCATGGTTTGGATTTGCACTGAACAATTTTATGTCAGCACTTAAAAGGCATGTACTGTACAAAATCTGGTATATGGTTTTCCTCATATACTGTACTTTGTTTACTGGTATCATATTAAATTGAGAACATATAGCTCAACATGTAAACAATTTGTGAGTTTAGCTATTCTCTGCTTCAGATGACAGCTAAGGATAGTAATGCCATCTAACTGTAGGCCTATGGCTGCATTGGTGATGCATGCATTATGATATGCTGCTAAATGTTTTCACATAGCTGCTATACAGATAAATAAAACAGATAGAAGATCTTACGACTCGACAAAAAGGAAATGTTTATTTGAGAATACAATACAGAAACACAGACATATTAAAGACAGAACCCCTTACCCTCTATTGCAGGATTGTGATCTGTGATTAATCAATGTTGACACTATCAGAATAATAGGTTAACAATTACAACATATTTAAACACATCAGCATCCCAGAGTCGCCTCTTCAATGTTGATGTTGAGACTGGTGTTTTGCAGGTACTATTTAATGAAGCTGCCAGTTGAGGACATGTGAAGCGTCTCTTTCCCAAACTAGACACTCTAATGTAGTTGTCCTCTTGCTCAGTTGTGCATGGTGACCACCCACTTCTCTTTATATTCCTTTTAGAGCCCGTTTGAGCTGTTCTGTGAAGGGAGTAGTACACAGCGTTGTACAAGATCTTCAGTTTCTCTGCAATTTCTCGCATGGGATGGCCTTCATTTCTCAGAACAAGAATAGACGGATGAGTTTAAGAAGAAAGTGCTTTGTTTCTGGCCATTTTGAGCCTGTAATCGAACCCACAAATGCTGGTGCTCCAGATACTCAACTAGTCTAAAGAAGGACAGTTTTATTGTGTCTTTAATCAGCCTGACTGTTTTCAGCTGTGCTAACATAATTTCTAAAGTTTTCTAATGATCAATTATCCTTTTAAAATGATCAACTTGGATTAGCTAAAACAACGTGCCATTGGAACACAGGAGTGATGGTTGCTGATAATGGGTCTCTGTACGCAACTGTAGATATTCCATTAAAAAAATCTGCCGTTTCCAGCTACAATATTCATTTACAACATTAACAATGTCTACACTGTATTTATGATCAATTTGATGTTATTTTAATGGACAAAACCTTTGCTTTTCTTTCAAAAACAAGTGGCCCCAAACTTTTGAACGGTAGCGTAAGTTAGTCATAAATATTTAAAACACTAAAAGCATTGTATTTGGGACAAATCCTTTACTAAACTCTAATCCTCAACTTAATCTTGTAATGAATAATGTGGACAATGAGCAAGTTAAGGTGACTAAACTGCTTGGAGTATCCCTCGATTATAAACTGTCATGGTGAAAACATGTTAATGCAACAGTAGCTAAGATGGGGAGAAGTCTGTCTATAATAAAGTGTGGCTCTGCCTCCTTAACAACATTATGAACAAGGCAGGTGACCCCAAACTTTTGAACGGTAGTGTATAACCTATGCATATAGGATATACCCATAGTCTCTTGGGACATTCATTGGGACCTCTCTCTTCATCTGCAAACAGGCTTTCACAGATTTCCATATCTAAGGACATAAAACGTGACAAAAAACAGGCTTCATTATACTCAAATTAGACAGAATGTAATATTATGCTGCTATTAGCTCTCTGTCTTCAACATTTAACCTTCTAGGGACTGGACCTGGGGAATCTTTTCATTATGTCCTCCCAAAAATGACCTACCCTATTCAGTAGCCTACACTCCCTTTACTGACAGCTGTATCTGCAATTTTATCCTCTTCCATGGCTGTTATCACCAAATGTATTTACAATGATTACATCAAGATAGCTAGCTAATACGAAGTTAGCTAGCTGATGACAGGTAATTCACATAGCTAAACCGTGTGTAAAGTTACCTAGCTAGCTAGCAGCTCAATTGAAACAGGCCTACTGTAGCCAGCTAGTTAGCTAGCTAATAATATGTAGTTGTTTAACATTTTAAACATGTATGTACTTACTTGAATAGGTTCTCCCACTGCATCTGTTTTTTGGGTCCATACAAAAACAAAATAATCTTCTTAATACTTTAGGTGGTACCGAATTGCAGCAATTGCAGCCATGTGGATGAATGGAGACATGGAAGAAAAAATGTGTTGTGACGTTTGACTTTACCAGAGTAATCCACTTTTAATTTCAATAAATACAAATCACAGACTGTCGGCCACACTTAATAACTTGAAAACTAGCCCTTGAAACTAGCAAAGGCAACAACTAGCCAGATGGAAAACAGTGACACACATAACACACAGCACCCCTTCTAAGGGGGTGTGGAGGGAGGGTTCTTGAAATGTAACATCCAATCAAACTGTTTCTGTAACACAAAATTCTAAAGACTTCCAGGGAGATGTGACAAAGACGTGATTTTGGAGGTATGGCAATGCGAGACTAAGCTACCCAGTGTGTGGGTTGGTAACACTTACATTGGTTGCTCAACTAAAAGTTTTGAGATTATGCTGCGGGATTTAGAGGTAATTTGAGGTTTAGTGCGGCGCCCTGCGTCACTGCTCCAAGGGGGAGTTAGAGCATTGATTATGCTTACTGGAAAATACTCTTTCAAAATTAAAAGAAGAGGCAAGTGGAAGGAGAAAAGACAGCATTCAGAGGTCAAGACAGCGCTGCTCTGAGACAAGCAATGGGACTGCTCTTGATAAATCAATGAGATTTTTAATTTCACTGAATCTCTGTTTGGGTATTGGTTAGACTAAAATTAGGTTATGGAAATGTTATGCTCTTACTACTGTAGCCTACTCCCTACTGTCACATTGTACAGCGCCATATCTTCATATCGGAAACCCTGAGGGTTTTGTTTTTGAATTTTTCTTGGAATAGAAACACCATTTTATTAATCAAATGAATTAAGCTACGTTTCTTAAAGCCAATCCCATATACTGTGTTCTTACAAAAATGTTTTCAAATTCTCTAGTACAGCTAATATTGAAGATATCAAATGCTTCTCAAAGATGCCCTTTGGTGGTCAAACTAGCACTAACTAGCATTAATGGCAATGCTGGTTGACAATTAAATAATGTGCCATAGAATTTTGCAGCGGACCGCATGGTGTGCTGCAGTATGATGCAACTTTTACAGGAATAATAAGTCATGATGAATATTATATTTTTCTATAAATACTCTCCAGATGTTGCTGTTATTCTTGGATGGTGAGTGTAACGTGTTGAAATTCATGTTGTATAATTACAGAAAATCGGAATAGTTCCATGATTGATATTACTGTACATTCCTTTTTATTGTTGTGAGTGCCCTTTTCAATGGTGCACACTTCCTTCTCCCCCTGTATTCCCCCTCATAAACATCCCCTGCCCCCTTACCTCTTACCGTCTACAGTTGTGATGTGGAAGAGGTAGCTTACTGTAAAATTGTCCCATGAAATCAATCAATGTATGTTAAAACAGTTGAGTTTATATGGTTACTGACAATGTACTATAATGGTATCCCTTCATTATATTGTGATATGTATGCATTTCAGTAATTTATTCATGTTTTGTCTTGTAACGTGTGCCTATTGTACATGTTAGATAGCTACTGTATTTTATACTGTACGCTACATCGTCATTGGGGTAGCATGGCTAATCATGTCCACTTTCGATGTGAATTTGTACTTTGCAGAGGAGTTGGCATATAAGGGCACCACAGCATTTGTTTATGGATGTTTTTCCTGTCATCATAAGAAGAAGAAAATATCAGCACCAACCCTGATCCTTTTGGTCAGATGATGATCAAAACACAATGATCAAAACACAATGAGGAGGCAATCTACACCGGTCACAAATGCAGCTGCCACTGCATTGAAGCCATTGGATGCAGTTTATCATTATGCATTTTGTATCAGAATGTAGACTGGCCCTTGTTGAAGTCTCGTAGATCACTGTATTGCGCTCTTTTTGTCTATAAAGCCCCCTTGCATAAACTTCCGCCATACCTTACCTCACTGTTAACCTATAGATGTACGGCCTATCGGACCCGGGCTAAGGGATTGCTAACTCTGGAGGTCCACTGACTTGGGGAAATCTGATTTTAGTTTTTTTGCACCTACACCTACAATACACTTAAACATTTGAGTAATTGGTGCCTCTAGGGAGGGCTCTCCAACTAACCTGATTCAGTTTATCAACCAGCTAATTATGGGAATGATGTGTGCTAGATTAGGGTTGGACTGAAAATATGCCTACAGGACGGTAGCTCTCCAGGAACAGGGTTGGAGATCCCTGCTCTAGGGCATTTCAGATGGTTGTTACGGGACCTTTATACTGAAGAATGTAAAATGTTCTTTATTATTGTGTTTTGATTTTTGTGTGTTGTGTATTTTAATGTGTATATGAATGTGTTGTTTAATGTGTTTATTGTATTTTGATGTGTATTGTGATATTATACAGGGCATATCTGGAAAAGAGATCTTGTTCTCAGTATTGACTCCCTGTCAAAACAAAGGTTAAATCATATTTTTTAAAGTTATTTTACTGTAACAGTTGCTTGTTTTCCATTTCACTTGATTAAAAGCCTTCAGTAGGCTACACTTACCCTACCTGGTTTAACAACAATACGTTGTCGTGTGTCTTTTATATCTTGGCCATGCAGCCATGTTGCCATTCCATAAAACGTGTTTAAATCATCCATTCGTGAGAGAGCCTTGAATTCAAAATATACTGCACATCCTAAAATATATACACATTTGCCTACCTGCATACTTCATTTAGCTTGTTCAAGTATCCATCCCCATTTCCAAAGAGTGGTTACCAAAGATGCGCTCCTCCAAATGTATTTAAATTATTCAGTCCTATAATGCAGTATCAATGGTAGGCCTAGGCTATATCTTGCTTACTAAGAACGTGCCCTCACATATAAAATAACATTTACCGGAGCCTAGTATTTTTTTTATCTTAGGAGAAGGGCATGTAGGACATACTCATTGAAGCCAATTACAATGTTGACTGCCAACACATATTGAGCACACACTGGATATTTTTTTTACTCTTGCTATTACTCGTCATTGTAGCCTATACTATTAAATAAACTGTCGTATCAATCCACAATGGACTAAGATGAGAATATTATGTGCCACAGCCGAATTGGAGTAGATGTCAACGCAAAGACCGTCAATAACCTACAGAACTTGAGACAACCACATGCAATATTAAGCCTTAAAACACTTTGATTGACCAGTGAGTAACCAGCCCTCATCACATCTACAACTAATTTATTCATCAAAACCTAGCCCCTTTGCATCACCGCCAGCTATTGCGCTCATAATATGAAAAAATAAATAGTTCTGACACAGCCCTGGACCCATAGTGCTACCAACAGCGCTAAGATTTACCATTGTTAAAAGAGGCCTCAGAGCAGGCGAATACACAGATTCTACCGATGAAATTAAAGTGTGCTCGTTCTAGCTTGTGGTGAGGAGATTTTGGAGGTTTATGACTAAATGTATTGTTGTTAATATAGTAATGACTATATACAGTGGCAGAGCTAGGTGAATTGCCCATTAAAATATGTATGTACAAGCACAGAACAGCCGTGTCTTCAATTATAACTTTGGTTGTCATGCCCAAAAAATGCAGAATGAACGCACCCAGTGAGAGACATCAGGACAGGTGTATAGTTGCAGTTAAAATGATTGGCACCCTGACACTTTACAATGAGTGCAATGGAGCAGAATGTTTTGTTTTTTCTTTTCAAAATTGGGTGAATGGATATTTTGACCCTGTATTTTGACACAATAAACGATAATCAGTTGCCTCCAACCAAATTACAGTATTTTGAATAAAATAATTTAGTCCAGGTCATTATTTGACTTTGAAGTGGAATATATGTGTGAACACCAAACGCTTTTTCAATTTCAACTTATTTTAAAATAAATAGTGATTCCTGCAAGGGTGCCAATATATTATAGCGCAACTGTATCACCCAGAAAACTTTCCTGACTGAACTTTTACGATATGGATTTGATTTTGGCCAATGCTGTTGATTTCTTGCTGTAGCCTACAATTCTGAGCTTCCAGAATTACAACAGTGAATTCTAGGCTATAGTGATATGGATTGTAATATGTCACTGGACAATGACAATATTTCCACTTTAGTGATAGATGTTAGCAACAGATGAAGGGGTGTGCTAATTCAAACAATTTAAGTTGTTATAGCAAGTGGCAAATAAATGCTAGTGTCACTCAAAACTGAGAAGGTGGTAATGAGGAAAAGTATAGGGATAGGTTTCCACACAGACAACCTTTCCTAACACACTTCTATGGAAGGACCACCTCTGCAAAATCATGATTAGTCTAAATAAACCGTGACGCTATCCAGTGCATCATAAAAATTGTTTCTCAAAATACCAGACAGATTTAATATAGTAATTTATTTAACATTTTGTGCCAGTTTCCCGGAAACAGATTAAGCCTAGTCCTTTATTTAATTGCTAAGCCTCTCTCATGGACAAACTATGTAAACATAAATGGTACTGTAGAATCTGTAAAGTGACTATGGAAACATTGGATAACGAGCAGCAGTTGTTCCGGTGCTTGGGCCTTTTGTCAAATGTTATTTGGAAGTATCAGGATAGTGCGAGGGTGTTTCTTAAACTGGGGATGTGGATACGCTGCTATTTCTCCCACAGCAGACACATTAAATGTCAAACTTAGCCACGCTTAAAATATCAAACATTGCTGTAGCCAGTTGGCATGCATGAGAAAATGTCTCTTTTGCCAGTCATTTTTAAAGAACAACTGCACCTAAAAACCAACTTCTCATTCGGAAACAGCATATAGATATGAGTCAGAAACATGATTTTACTGTCAAAATCGACTACAAAGTGTAAATAGGATCATTTGGGTCAAAAAGTCAGTTTCATCTAAAACATCACAACATAAATTGTAATCATCAATCAATTGCAGCTGCACATGACCCAATCGTAATGCCTGTGGTAAATTTGGCTGTGAGTTTTCATTTGCGTCTCCCCCTAGAACTTAATTGAGTGTCTGACCAAATTATGCAAGATTTTTGTTCTGGGTTGATCATGACAGTCATGAGAGACTAGTGTGTTCACAACATCAATATAACTGTGATGAACATCACAGTCAGTACCTGCTTGGCAGCCACTTCATAACCATCTGGGTTCATGGTAGGCAGGATGTGGATGCGTGTGTCATGGATGAGGCGTGTGATCCTCTGGTTTCCGGCCCGGTATTCCTCACATAGGAACTGGGAGAGCTGGATCAGCAGCTCCCGACCCAGCACCTCGTTCCCGTGCATGTTCCCCACATACTTGAACTCGGGCTCCACTGAAAAACAAGAGTCAGGTGGCTGGAGGTCAGGAGGGCAAATTAATGAAAGGTCATAGATGCTCACATCCGCTTAAAGTGCTGTGCGTGTAGAAAACTAAAACAAGCAACCCCTCACCCCCACACTACCCATTAACCCTCCCCGGCTACTCAGGCTGCCACTGCATTTCTGCAGTTTTCTTTTTCTCAGAACACTGTGGAGCAAGAGCAATGTTATGCTAAGCGCCGGTTGACCCTGTTAGATGTTTAGAGAATTGGTGTGTGAGTTAAGCCACAATTTTGTCATGTTCTGACACCGTTCTTCAGTAGAATCCATCCCTTAGGCCTTTCACTGTGACACAACACCATTTGATCAAGTGAGTTGTTGAACTGACAACATAGTATCTCTTGAATGTAATATTGATTCAATAGAAACACAAACAGTACATCAGCCAACAAAAGACAAAAGAACAAGTGACACGATTGGATTATTTAGCTAGTGTCTCCTGTTTCATGTAGGTAAAATACAAACTTATTAGGTTAGCAACTTACCAGTATAGAAGTTTACCCCAAAAGGTATTGGATTACTTTATGACTTCATTCATGCTAATAGGGTGGACAGATCTCCAGTTCTCCTTATGGGAATTGAGCCCTAACTTTTCCAACAGATATGCTGCTAAAAAAAGTAGCTTTTTATCCACCATTCTTACGTTGGATAATGTTGGAGACTGGAGAACACTTGCAGCAAGCACAATAGCAACTTTGATTGTCTTCTAACATTGCAAGACACTCAAGTGAGTTTTAATATTGTGAGTTTTAATAAAATACTGCCGAATGGCTAAATTGCAATGTGAATGTAGTGCTATGTATGTATTTTTATATCTGTTATGTAGTTTTTATTTTGTTTCATTTTTGGACCCCAGGAAGAGTAGCTGCTGCCTTGGAATATACAGTACAATATCAGGTATTTATACAGCTGCACCGTTGAAAGCATCTTCACTGGTTGCATTTCTGCTAAATATTTTCTTAACTCTATTTTTTTTAAATGCATTGTTTGTTAAAACAAGTCAATGCCCCATAATTTAGCCCCATAATTTATTCTCTGTCCACAGTTCCTGTTTTTCAGTTCTTTCACCGTGTCATGGAACACTCACACATCCCTCAATTCTACTAAGAAAGGCCTTTCAGCAAAAAAAATGCAAGCTCAGCCCTGGTCAAAAGTGTTACCACAGGAACTCCCAGCTGTCAAGCTTTTGTCACAGTGGAGGGTGGTGTTAAAAACCGGTATATCACTGCATTTGTCAAACTGCATCCATTTTTGATAGTAATTGTTTATTATGAACCTATTTTACTTAAATTCAGTGTATAGAAAATAAACAAACAGGCAAACATGCTCACAATAAATGCTGATTCAGTTGTGGTCCACAACAAGCCTACTAGCAAATAGAAGTATAGTGGACTATTTCTCCTATACTAAGCACAATATGTAGAAATCACTCCATCATTGCCTGGTTGCTAAAATTCAGACTTTTCTGTTTATATGACAAAACAATAAATTTATAGTGTAGAGAATCATTGCACCATCTAAACCACTGAAAATCATATTTCCTTTAGACCTATTCCATTTGACTATCAGTTTTCCAAAACACTAAATCACAGCACAAAATAAAACTGCTTCAAATTAGAGAGTCAAATTATGAGTTTACATTTCATCTCACCACCCCCTTCAGATAACAGCAATATATGACATTTCAGAAAATATTCTCACTCTTCTTTTACGATATACAAAGAAACAAAACTAACTAATAAATATACATCTTGAGATGTTTGAAAAACATGAATTTAGTACAAGAGATTAGAACAATTATCTTGCAATATCATACCTACAAAACTAAGGACCTGATACTGACACATCAGCACAAAAGATTGTCACCTGTGATGCCTCAGCAGTCGCCCTTGGAGCTGTTTTGCCTCAAGTGCATGGAGGCATGGAACGGCCAGTGGCTCTTGCCTCATGGGCCTTGTCTCCGACTGAACAAAAGTACTATGTGGGAGAGCGGGAGGCCCTGGTTTGCATGTGGGTGTGCGAGCGCTGGCACTTGTACTTGTATGGCAGACCATTCAAACTCCGCACAGACAATCATGCCATCACAGCACTGCTGGCCACACAGGGTTCTGGACACAAGCCTCTATGGCTTTTCAGATGGGTAGACCATCTGAACCAGTATAATTTTGATCTTGAGTTCACCCTGGGATGCCAAAATGTTGTAGCTGACCTGCTATCCAGAGCGATGTCACCTGTATCAATGGTGTGCAATGGTGTGCATGTCCTGAAAACAGGAGTGCTTTGCATGGCACATGAGGGGAACCTGGGCATCGTTAAGGTGAGACATTGAGTCCCTTGTGAAGGACTGCACAGCATGCCTGATGAGTGGAAAATCGACCAGACACCAGTGAAATGGCCAACGGCTCCCTGGGACCACCTGGAGGTGGATATCTGTGGAGAGTTGCATGGGGAACCAGCATACTGGTCATTCATGACTTGAATTTGAAATAGGCAGAAGCCGTGCCGTTGTCCCCTACCCCCTCACAGATGATCATCCAAACACTGGATAAGCTGTTCTGTCAGTGGGGGTTGCCCAACACCATTATGACAGACAATGGCCCCAGTTTTTCTCTAATTATCTGTCTGTGTACCTTGAAAAGCAATCCATCAAGCACATCCAGACGGCTGTGCACAACCCTCAAGCAAACGGTGGGGGTGGGGGGGTGGAACGCTTGAACAGGACCCTGAAGGAAGGACTACGGGCCTACTTGGCTGTGGGGCGACCTTTTGATGTGGCTCTGTGCCTTACCCTACTCACATCAGGGCTACCAAGCACTCCACAACTGGGGCGTCTCCTGCCTCCCTGATGATTGGCAGGGAACTGAAACTCCCTTTGGACAGCCTCTGCCCAAAACAAAAGAACAGCAGCCAGGCAAGCTCATGTTAAAGTTGCACAGCAATGGATGAAACAACATTATGACACGTCTCACAGAGTGAAACAAGCAAGTCTGAAAGCCCAGGACTGGGTACGGATCAGGATGTTGCATAGAATCCAGAATGTTATGAAGAGTGATCAGATGAATTGCAATTAATTGCATCCATCAGAACAAGCTCTCCACATTTTGATCCAAGCCCATGAGAGTGGAACGACAGCTAGGGCCTGCAACATTCAAACTTCAGGATGGATCCCACTGGCATTCAAATCACCTCAGAAAGGTCCATTGCCTGTGGGGTTCCTTTACTGACCCGTCTGTCCACAACTCACCATGGGCAGGAGCAAGTTCAAGGGGCTCACACACCTCCACCCCTATATCAGGCTCAGTTCAGGGCCTGTCCACTAGTCAAACCTGAAATGCCTGCAGTTCCCCTGCCACCAGTCGCACCAGCTGCACCTCTGAACACTGGGAGACCCCAACGGGTTATAGCTCCTCCCTCGCGGCTTAATCCCACCACAGTGTACGATTTCAAATATGCTTTACAGCAAAAGCACCACAAACAATTATGTTGGGTCACCACCAAACAACAATAAACACAGCCCATTTTTTACAGCCAAAGATAGCAGTCACAAAAAGCACAAATAGAGATAAAATTCATGACTAACCTTTGATGATCTTCATCAGATGACATTCATAGGACTTCATGTTAAACAATACATGCATGTTTTGTTTGATATAGTTCATATTTATATCAAAATATGAGTTTACATTGGCGCGTTACATTCACTAGTTCCAAAAACATCCCGTGATTTTACATAGCCACATCATTCAACAGAAATACTCATCATAAATTAATATGATAATACAAGTTATACACATGGAATTATAGATATACCTCTCCTTAATGCAACCGTTGTGTTTGATTTAAAAAAAAACTTTATGGAATAAGCAAACCATGCAATAATCTGAGACTGCGCTCAGAAAAATTGTCAAAATAGCCGCCATGTTGGCGTCAACATAAACAAGAAATTGCATGCACTCCAGGAATCCCAGGTCCACAATAAATGTTTGTTTTGTTAGATAATGTCTGTTATTTATGTCCAAATACCTCCTTTTGTTAGCGTGTTTGGTATACATATCCAAACGCTCTTTCTGGTCAGACAAAAACTTCAAAAAGTTAAATTACAGGTCGAAGAAAAATTTCAAACTAAGTACAGAATCAATCAGTAGGATGTTTTTAACATATAGCTTCAGTAAAGTTCCAACCGGAGTATTCATTTGTGTCTTGATGAACAATGGAACGCAAGTGGATACTATGAGGAATGATCGTGATCAGAAAATGGCTGACTGCCAGTCACCTGATTATACATTCTGCTCTCATTCAGTCCTACAACACAATAGAAGTCTCATTCAAATTGCTATAGACGGTTCACATCCAGTGGAAGCCCTAGGAAGTGCAACATCATTAATATCTCAAGGGGATTTCAATGGGAACTGTTGATTTCTCCTCAGGATTTTGTCTGCCATATGAGTTATGTTATACTCACAGACATCATTTAAATAGTTTTAAAAACTTTAGAGTGTTTTCTATCCAATAATAATATGCCTATATTAGCAACTGAGACTGAGGAGCAGGCCGTTCACTTTGGGCAATTTATTCATCCAAGCTACTCAATACTGCCCCCCAGCCGTAAGAAGTTAAGAACAAATTATTTACAATGACAGCCAACCCAGGCCAAACCTGGCCCAATTGTGCACCACCCTATGGGACTCCCAATCACAGCTGGATATGATGAAGCCTGGATTTGAGCCAGGGACTGCAGTGATGCCTCTTGCACTGAAATGTGGTGCCTAGACAGACCACTGCGCCACTCAGGAGCCCTAAATCCCTTACCTAACCTTAACCATTTTAAATGTCAACTTTGATTTGGTAGGGACATCCAAAGGATCTTGAATAGCACGTAACTGTGACTGTTTATTATCTGAAAGCTGTGTCCAGGAATACCCGGCAGGGGACACAAGATAAGAGAGACTGGTGTGAGAGACAGACAGTGGCCTGATCATGGAATCAGGAATTGGAATACAATTATGACATAGCCTGACAATAGATCACAGAAAAGGTTATTTTCTGATGGAAATAGTTCCCTCTTCTCACAAGGAACACATTTGCCTCAAGGACCCACAAGGTCTGCCATGATGGATTTTCTGCCATTTAGAATTTTTCAAAACACTTAAATGACATCTCCTCCAGAACCACAGGGCCAATCTGGATTAAACTTGATATATGGCATCTATGGACCAATGTGTTTCAATGCAATATTTTCCAGACTAGTATGTCATACAACTGACCAACAAACATTAATGTGGTCATCGTCTTGCACATAAATGCATTTAAATCAGACACAGATATTTGTATTGTAACCAAACTTGGTACACATGTTCAAAACCCTGTCAAGACTCAACATATGCAAGCACATTCAGATTGACCACATGGTGGCGCTACAACAGGAACATGTTTATATCTCTTGATCTGTTTGACTCAGTGTTTAAATTGTACACCTTTGTGGTTATTGTGTTGTTGTGCTTCCTATTTGAGGTCTGGATTGTGATTCCTAGGATTTTTGTGTGATGTCAAAATCTTACTAATTTTGGGACCTACTTCTTTTGCTATTCAAAGGTTATTCAATGGTGCTGTCAGGAAAAACACTTTCACTTCCAAGGCTACAGATGGAGAGACGGAGAAGTTTGTCATAAGGTGGCTGGAGCTTGCACCAGACAGAGATGGAGGCAGAGACAAAGATACATTTACAGAGCATTCAGAAAGTATTTCTACATTTTCTTATGTTACAGCCTTATTCTAAAAAGGATACACATTTTACAAAATTTCTCATCAATCTACACACAATACTTCAAAATGACAAAGTGAAAACAGGTTTTTAGAATTTTTAACAAATAATAAACAAATAAAAAACAGAAATACCTTATTTACATAAGTATTCAGACCCTTTGCTATGAGACTCGAAATTTAGCTCAGGTGCATGCTTTTTCCAATGAGCATCCTTCAGATGTTTCTACAACTTCATTGGAGTCCACCTGTGGTGAATTCAGTTGTTTTGACATGATTTGGAAAGGCACATACCTGTCTATATAAGTTCCCACAGTTGACAGTACATGTCAGAGCAAAAACCAAGCCATTGGGTCGAAAGAATTGTCCCTAGACCCCGAGACAGGATTGTGTTGAGGCACAGATCTGGAGAAGGGTATAAAAACATTGCTGCAGCATTGACGGTCCCCAAAGGATACAGTAGCCTCCATCATTCTTAAATGGAAGAAGTTTGGAACCACCAAGACCCTTCCTGGAGCTGGCCACCCGGCCTAACTGAGCAAACGGGGGAGATGGGCCTTGGTCAGGGTGGTGACCAAGAAGCTGATGGTCATTCTGACAGAGCTCCAGAGTAAAAGGCACACGACAGCTCGCTTGGAGTTTGTCAAAAGATACCTAAAAGACTCTCAGGCCATGAGAAACAAGATTTTCTTGTCTGTTGAAACCAAGATTGAACTCTTTGGCCTGAATGCCAAGTGTCACGTCTGGAGTAAATCTGGCACCATCCCTAAGGTGAAGCATGGAGTTGGCATCTTGCTGAATCATGCTGTGGGGATGTTTTTCAGTGAAAGGGACTGGGAGACTAGTCAGGATCGAGGGAAAGATGAACGGAGCAAAGTACAGAGAGATCCTTGATGAAAACCTGCTCCAGAGTGCTCAGGACCTCAGACTTGGACAAAGGTTCACCTTCCAATAGGACAACGACCCTAAGCACACAAACAAGTTAACGCAGAAGTGGCTTTGGGACAAGTCTCTGAATGTCCTCGAGTGGCCCAGCCAGAGCCCGGACTTGAACCCGATTAAATATCTCTGGAGAGACCTGAAAATAGCTGAGAATCAACGCTCCCCATCCAACCTGACAGAGCTTGAGAGGACCTGCAGAGAAGAATTGGTGAAACTCCCCAAATACAGGTGTGCCAAGGTTGTAGTGTTATACCCAAGAAGACTCAAGGCTGTAATCGCTGCCAAAGGTTCCTCAACAAACTACTTAGTAAAGGGTCTGAATACTTATGTAAATGTGATATTCCCATTTATTTTTTTTAAATATATAAAAAAATATATAAACATATATAAACATATATATATAACATAAATATATAAAATATATAAACATTTTTGCGTTGTCATTATGGGGTCTTGTGTGTAGATTGATGAGGGAAAAAAACATTTGATCCATTTTAGAATAAGGCTGTTTACGTAACAAAATATGGAAAAAGTAATGGGGTCTGAATGTAAGGCAGAGGTGGGCATCTCCAGTCATCGGGGGCCTGATTGGTGTCACACTTTTTCTCCATCCCTAGCAAACACAGCTGATTAATCAAATTGCATTCTAAACTGAAGATCATGATTGTAATATTTGTGTTGTGGAGAAATAACCAGGCAGGAAAGGGGAGGACAGTGGGTTTCGTTGAGTCAAAACCCCCTCGTGCTCTACAGCCCCCGGCCCAATAGTGCACATCTGCATTTCCTATTAGGTGTATTATTGGAGTCAGGCTGGTAACTCTAATGAACTTATCCTCTGCAGCAGAGGTAACTGTGGGTCTTCCTTTCCTCTGGCGGTCCTCATAAGAGCCAGCTTCATCATAGTGCTTGATAGATTTTGCAACATGAAGAAACTTTCAAAGTTCTTGAACTTTTCTGGACTGACTGACCTTTGTGCAAAGGGTGGCAACTTTGAAGAATATGTAATATAAAATATATTGTGATTTATTAAACACTTTTTTGGTGACCACATGATACCATGTGTTATTTCATAGCTTTGATGTCTTCACTATTATTCTACAATGTTGAAAATAGTATAAAATAAAGAAAATCCCTGGAATGAGTAGGTGTGTCCAAACTTTTGACTGGTACTGTGTATGTGACTTGTTTCAGGAAACTAGGCGTATGTCGAAAGCCACTACATCAAATGAGAGGCTTTTGATCGTTTCTTGTAATTCCATTTTTAAATGCATTTTTTGGTAGAAATGCCTTCTGGAACATGTGAACTTTCATGTGCCTTAATAACAAACGTGTATGCCATCTGTAAATACAAATCAAATGGTTAAATTACGAGCCTAGTTGGTTTAGCCACGGAAAAAGTCAGCAATCTTCCCGCTAGCCATGATTGGCTGAGATAATGAATGGGCTGGACATGCTGAGAGATGAGTTCGGATTGGTCTGCCATGTAGCACCTTCTGTATATAACATAAGCTGCTCAGTATGTGTAGAAAATCCTTTCTACTGCAGCTTTTTTTAAAGATATCATGGAGAGCTGAAAAATGTTTCCAGATCTTCTCAATAACATTGCTTCCCTGAATTTATAAGGTGCTATCGACAAAGGTCAGTAGGAAAACATTGTGAATGACTACTTTCTGGAGGACGATCGGGCCATGCTGTCTCTCTCTGACTCTGAAAATGAATCAGATGATGAGGAATTCCCTGATTTAGGTAAAAACATATTCATTGAACCAGACATTGTGGAATCTTATGATGACAGTGATGGGGAAGAAACATCGATCAACAGTGTTGTTGTCATAGAAGAAGTTGACCTTGTTTTGAAATCAGTGGAATGCCTGGTGGAAGCAGAGTATGATAAGGAGATTAATACAATTCTGGAGTTTGATTGCAAATGCGGAGGGAGTCAAAAAGAGAATACAGAAGGCTGCTGTATAAAACACCTGTCTCCAGATTCTTCAAACAAAGGGCAACCATGGCATCCATGACAGAGAAAGGGAAAGATATGATGATTCTTATGGCATTGCACACGGTCAGTTTAAGAGTCTAGCTACATTTTCAGATATGATATATTTCAAATTTTGACAGTCATGTGTAAAGACTGGCAAGGATGTGACAATCATTTGTATTTCTCTAATGTTATTTTGTTGTTGTTTGCAGGTGCACTATACTGACTGTATGCAGCCAGATCCCATCTACTTTTTAACAAGAACTAGTTTGTGCTCTGGGATGTACTTTTTAACAAGAACAAGTATGTGCTCTGGTATTGTGCCCGGCGGACCATCAACAAGATCCACCACAGTCTGGACCTTCACTTCCAGATCACAGGCCACAACAAGTTTGCCCCTGACTGGTGCTTCAGCCTCATCAAGCAGCGCCTCAGAAAGACCACAGTGAAAAAGAGATTGCTGTTCTTCACCATACAAGCACTGTGACAGGGGTTAAAATCCCAGGGGTTAACACTACTGTTCAGTCGGGTGGTCAGGTGCCACAAAGAAAGTTACAATTGGTTCAGAACAGGTCAGCACAGCTGGCCCTTAAATGTGCCCGGGAGCTAACATCAATAATATGCATGTAAATATCTCATGGCTCAAAGTGGAAGAGACTTGTTTTTGTAAGAAGTGTTGACATGCTACTAGCACACAGCTCAGACACCCATGCAGACCCCACAAGACATGCCACCAAAGGTCTCTTCACAATCCCAAGTCAGGAACAGACTATGGGAGGTGCACAGCACTACATAGAGCCATGTCTACATGGAACACTATTCCACATCAGGTAACTGATGCAAGTAGTATCCGATTCAAAAAACAGATAAAAATACACCTTATCACACGTACACATGATAAGACATACACTCTAGACACGCGTACACATGGATTTATTGTAAATGTATGATAGTGGAGTAGTGGCCTGAGGGAAAACAATAAAGTGTATTGGATAAAGTGTTATGAAATGGAATGTCATGTAATACTTTAAACTGTATATAACGGCATTAATGTTGCTGGACCCCAGATAGAATAGCTTGGCAGCAGCTAATGGGGATCCTTAATAAATACATACAAATCCCACAGCTAATTGGACTGGAGGATGGTACGATGCTGGTGGAAAGCTATGGCTGGCAACAACACCTGACTACGTACTTCAGGCTGCTGCCATAGATCAAGCTGTACCAGCACTCCAGGTGAATATATTCTTAATATCTAAACTTGGGAGGTAAATTTATGTTACGCAAGGTTGTAATGTCTTGAAATGTTTTTTTTTTGTCTATTTTCCTGTTTTTACAGCCTCTGGAGCCTGGTGTTGTTGTCGCCAAAGAGCATTCGGACTCAGTCGGGACCAGGTTTCAGCTGTTGAGCAATGCTGACGTCCTTCCTCCCATAGATGGTCTGCCTGTGCAAGCAGCACCTGGACTGGACACAACTAGACAAACTTATTTGAGAAATCAGGGAGTTTTGCGACAAAGAGGGCATTGACATCACATGCCCTGCACCAAAGGGCAGGGGGCAGGACAGAAACTGGCTCTGTATCCTGTGCATGTGACAAATAAACTTTTTTTTTTATTTACACTACCCTTCAGAAGTTCAGGGTTACTTAGAAGTTTACTTGCTTTTGAAAGAAAAGCACATTTTTTGTCCATTAAAATAACATAAAATTGATCCGAAATACAATGTAGACATTGTTAATGTTGTAAATTACTATTGTAGCTGGAATTGTTTTATAGAATATCTACATAGGCGTCCAGAGGCCCATTATCAACAACCATCACTCATATGTTCCAATGGCACGTTGTGCTAACTAATCAAAGTTTATCATTTTTAAAGGCTAATTGATCATTAGAAAGCATTTGCAATTACGTTAGCACAGCTGAAAACTGTTGTGCTGATTAATGAAACTGGCCTTTTTTAGACTAGTTGAGTATCTGGAGCATCATCATCTGTGGGTTCAATTACAGGCTCAAAATGGCCAGAAACAAAGCACTTTCTTCTGAAACTCATCAGTCTATTCTTGTTCTGAGAAATGTAGGCTATTCCATGCCAAGAAACTGAAGATCTCGTACAACGCTGTGTACTACTCCCTTCACAGAACAGGGCCAACTGTAACCAGAATAGAAAGAGGAGTGGGAGGCCCCGGTGCACAACTGAGCAAGAGGACAATTACATTAGATTGTCTAGTTTGAGAAACAAACTCCTCACAAGTCCTCAACTGGCAGCTTCATTAAATAGTACCCGCAAAAGACCAGTCTCAATGTCAACTTTGAAGAGGCGACTCCGGGAGGCTGGCTTTCTAGGCAGAGTTGCAAAGAAAAGGCCATATCTCAGACTGGCCAATAAAAATGTAAAATTAAGATGGGCAAAAGAACACAGACACTGGACAGAGGAAGTCTGCCTAGAAGGCCAGCATCCCGGAGTCGACTCTTCACTGTTGATACACTTGGATTAGCTAACACAATGTGCCATTGGAACACTGGAGTGATGGTTGCTGATAATGGGCCTCTGTGTGCCTATGTAGATATTCCTTTAAAAATCTGCCATTTCCAGCTACAATAGTCATTTACAACATTAACAATGTCAACACTGTATTTATGATCAATTTGATGTTATTTTATTGGACAAAAAATGTGCTTTTCTTTAAAAAAAAAAGAAAAATTCTAAGTGGCCCCAAACTTCTGAATGGTAGTGTATATAGTGTGTGTTTACCAGAGACGGCAATGTGAAGAACATGACCTGCACCAAAATCAGATTAGGATATAGGACAATGACTAAATAAAGTGTATATTGTAAGCTACTACTTATTGTAAGGTTCTACACTACCTTACGTGGCCTCACATGTGAATCCCTAAAGAGATGAGTGGGGCTAAGGGTTAAGAGGGTGGGAACGATGCTGAATCGGTGTAGATAAAGAAGAGCTCTCCAGTAGGTATCCCAAAACATTCAAGGACCATTTGCTCAGAAGTGGGGTTACAATTTTATCAACTTTCAAAGCAGAATTACATTCCCATTGTTCCTCAACTGCATTATATTATATACTATTTTATAGCTCTGAGTCTCTACTTACATAAGACCGAATTAAGGCAGTCGGTCACATATGTATGCAGCAGCATCTACACGTAAACCACTAGATGTTGTTTTTCATTGTGACCTTAGGTTTATTACTTGTAACCATTGTGTTTTGTATCCAGAAGTGGGTTGGGCCTTTTTGTGTGTAAGAAGAGAACAGCATTTTATTGTGTTCATCTACAAAGTCCTCATGCAAAACATCCTATGTATCTATCATCATTAATAGGGGTTCCCAAGTGATGCAGCAGTCTAAGGCTGTGCCACTCTCCAAAATCAATTTAGACTTCCAAATGACCAAACCCGATCTCAGGCTTGTATAACACTGGAGGCTGTCTCCACAGAGTTGGGTAAAGCTACGTTAAAGTATTTTTGCACCCTTTATTTTGAATAATTTAAAGAGCTTTCTGAAATTAGATGTTCTGGCCCCACTTGGTCAGTTCAGAGTAATGATCAGAGACCTCTATGCTGATAAATGTTGTCTGTTTTCCTTAATATGTTTTTCATTTTGAATATTGAATATTGTATATTGTATGTGTTTGATGTATTTATGCAGTGCTCATCTGTAAAAGAGACCCTAGTCTCAAAATAAAGGTTAAATAAACAAATACTTTACTGTACATTACTGCACTGTACCTACTGTACTGCATATTACATTACATTCCTGCACTGCACTATACTTTACTGAACTGTATAATACTTTACAGTGCTAAATTGAACTAAACTGTACCATACTGTACTTTGCTATACTGTGCTGAACAGTATACTACTACACTGTACTGTCCTGTACTGAACTATACTGAACTGTACTGAACTGTACTGTACTGAACAATATTCTACCTTATTGTACTGTACTTTACTGTACTGAACTAAACTGTAGTGTACTGAACTATATTCAAGTTTACTCTACTGGATCTTGTTTTTCCCCCATTTAAACTGGTCTTGCTCTGGTCATGGTCTCGATACACTGGTCCTTGGTTTGGGTTTCAGAAAGTCTCGGTCTGGATATAATGAGCTTTGGTCTTGACTTCATCGCTGGTACTCACACCAATTTGTGACCGTCCGGCTCAAATCGGTCTCATGTAGCAAAATTTTAATTGTGTATTTTACATTGGATAAAAGTAGAGACTCAGAGCTACAAAATGGTATATTATACACTACAGTTGAGGAACAATGGTAAAGTAATTTTGCTTTGAAAGTTGATAAACTTGTAAACTCACTTTTGAGAAAATGGCCTTTGAATGTTTAGTTACTACTATTGGAGAGCCCTTGTTGGTCTACACCGTTTCAGCATCGTTCACACCCTCTTAAAATGTAGCCCCACCCATCTCTTTAAGGTGTGATTTGAATGTACTAACAACAGCAGTCAAGCACCCAAGCTAACTTGCTAGCTATTTCCAGACATCTAAGTGAGAGAGAACAGCTTACTGAAAATGACTCGCTCTACAGGAGCTGGTTAGGCTTTATGCTATCCAGAGCGTTGACTGCAACCATTGACTCTGACTGCAACTGTGCTGTCAGATTGTCCGTTTGTAAATTCAGAGAGTTTCACATTCAGAGCGTACACTGGACACTCTGGCCGATGGGTAGGGTTGATCCCACGTTCTGACCTCACAATGGCAGTTATACACCCAAGCTAACTGGCTAACATTGGCTAGCTTTCTAGCTACTTCCAGATACATAATGAGAGAACACCTGACTCTGATCATTTTACTCGCCTTAGCAGAGCTGGTTAGGCTATTTTCATGGTATCCAAAGTGTTGGTGACTGTAACTATGCTGCTGGCAACTATTTAATTATGTTTTTTGCAGACGTTTATTGACAACGGACATATTCAACGGGTGTTCGTAAATTCATCAGTTATTCTATGCTCCCTGGCACACTCAGACGAGAGTGCTCTGAAATCTTAGTAGAATTTACGAATGGACCTGAAATGGTTACTTGGAGTATTTTGGAGTATTTTGTTAAGACATGTAGCGAGCTAGCTAGCAAGGTAAACAATGAACCATAATCCCAACTACAGGTAGCTACCAACCAGGTTCAACGTTAGCTAGCTAAGATTAGGCTATAGCTAGCTAAGCAAATGGCTCTGAGATATGAATAATAAGGCCATACACGTAACATTAGCTAGCTAGCTAGGTAAACAATTAACCATAATCACAACTCATGACATTACTACCCTGGATGAATCTACAGGTAGCTAACCAACATGGTTCAGTGTTAGCTAGCTAACATTAGGCTATAGCTAGCTAAGCAAATGGCTCTGTTAGCCAGCTAGCTAGGTAAACAATGAACCATAATCACTACTCATGATGTTACCACCCTGCATGACTCTGCAGGTAGCTAACCAACCAAGTTCAAAGTTAGCTAGCCAAGCAAATGGCTCTTTCTGTCAAAATTAGAAACATGTAATATCTGAAAATATAGCTAGCTAGACTACCTTACCCATATACATCATTCATGGTTGGACGCATCTTCTATCGGATGCCATGGTTGCCCTTAGTTTGAAGATGTAATCCGGAGACAGGTATTTTCTCCATCACTTTAGCTATCATACTCGAATTACACTGAATTTAAAACTCAGTCCTCCAGAAAGTGGAGAGCAAAACTTTTGCAGTTTTAATACCCAATACATTAAAAAAAAGCTGTGTTAGACAGGATTACCTGGACATACTGACCAGCTCAAATACACAGAAGCGTGCTAAATGGAACACCAATCCAAACTTATTTCTCGGTATGTCCAGCCTACTCATTATCTCTGCCAATCATGGCTAGCGTGAAGGTTGCTCACCTTTTCTTTGGCTAAACTAACTAGGCTCGTAATTTAACAATTGTATTCGTATTTACAGATTGCATGCAAGTTTGTTATTAAGGCACATGGAAGTTCACATGTTCGAGAAGGCATTTCTGCCAAAAAAAAACACATTTTGATAAAAAAAAGTGTACTTTCAAATAGCTCTCTCCTGTGAAGTAGTGACCCATGACATATGCCTAGTTTCCTGAAACGGGTCCCATTTTATACACTCCAGGAAAAATGTAGAATATTGAGAGGCATGGTCAGCAGGGGGCTCCATTTCCTCCAAGAATGACTTGAATTTTCATGCCCAAGCTTCATTGGGTCACAGCAGCAATAATTTTAAAGATATCAACCTAATGTATAATGCATTTAAAGATCTTGTTTTGCAAGTTATAAAATGTGGTTCAGGTACAACATAAAACAACAATCTCTCATTGTCTAGCCAGAGCCTCTTTGGGATAGGCGTAATGCTAGCTCCTGGCCTCCACAACATCCAGTGAAATTGCAGAGCACGTAATTCAAATGACAAACATCGTAATATTAAACATTCATGAAAATACAAGCATCATTTAAAAGCTTAACTTCTTATTAATCCAGCCGCTTTGTCAGATTTCAAAAAGGCTTTAAGGTAAAAGCAGCGGGGAATGGACCCCTAATGAACCAGAAGAATTACAATTGAGTTTCACCAGCTTCACTGCTGAACCCCTAATAATGACTGAGGAAGAAATACAATAGGGTTTCACCAGTTTCACTGCTTGAACCCTAAATACACAATGTTGGATTATTGGCTGGGCAAATAAGTGGAAGTGGCAGCTCATCTATTCGTTTGCTAACATCTGATCAGACACATTTAGCATGCTATGTAACATAAATCAAGTGTATTATTTTGCAATTGACTTGCGCATAGGCAACTCAAAAAGCCCGCTGAGGTCATGAAATATGAACACCAGAATCATCCTTTTGAAAATATAAATTGATATGATTTTCTGTGCATATCATAAAAGAATATAGTCCCAATTTAACACCCTACATCTGCTTGTTTGTTTCAATATCTGGAGTTTTGCATGTGCATTCATTGATTGATTGATCTTATGCCACACAAAGATAAATAACATACATATTTCTAAACTAATCCAATCTGTTAGTAGTTGTACTTATTTGCAGCAGTTACTGAGATGGTTTAGGTAGTCTGATTTATCAAGCTTCCCTACCTTGACAGTTATTCTGAATTCAGGTTTCGGATGACTTAGTTCCAATTGTTGGATATCATCACTCTGGCGGTATTCCAATAGGAATTACACATCAATTTGCAAGCCAGCATAATGTCACTTACATGCCTGATGTGGCCTGCGAACTATGAGTTTCAGACCACTGTATTAGGGTAAACCTAGAATGTCAAAGTAAGTTATTTTGATATATGTCATGTATTGTCATAAAGTGTTACATTTTAATGATAACATATTCACTTAGGCACTCATTTGGTGAAGACCACAGGACTGAAAGCAATCAAATGTCACAAAAAACACACTAATGGGTGGTACAGTTACTCTACAATTGACTCAAAAGACACATTGGGAAATATACAAATAAAGATTTACACCCTTCATAGAGGGTTCTATGAAGAACCTTTAGACCACTGCAGACACTAGGCATTCCACAGAATGAGTTTGACAACCTTGCTTTAGAGAATGAAAGGGTTCTTGGTAGAACCCTTTGCAGAGGGTTCAAGGAAGACCCAGGTAGAGCCATTTACAGAGGGTTCTATGAAGAACCCTTAAAATGGTTCTACCTAGTACCAAAAAGGTTTTCCCTATGGGGACAAACTGAAGAAACCTATATGTTTCTGTTTAGGAATATTTTTCTGAGTGTACAGTAATTACCAGTTTTAAGCAGTTCAGTGACAGTTCAAATTACAAGAAAACAATATCAAAAGCTATGTGAATATTGCATTGTGAAAAGCAGATACTAAGATTGAATATGTATGCAAATTAAAAGAGCGATCCCATACCAATTTTTTTACATTTGATTTTCTACTTTTTAAATACATTCCAACATGTGACCCACGACTTGGATTTGGTCCTATGTAGCAACATTTGACATTATGTGTTTTACATTAGATAAAAGTAGAGGCTCTGAGCTAGAAAATTGTTTATTATACACTGCAGTTGAGGAACAATGAGAAAGTAATTCTGCTTTGGAAGTTGATAAATTTGTAACCCCACTTTTGAGAAGATGGCTTGTGAATGTTTTGGTAAGCCTACTGGAGAGCTCTTCCTTGTCTACACCCACTCAACATCGTTCACACCCGCTTAAAGCCTTAGCCCCAGCCATCTCTTTAATGATTCAAAGTGTAGTAAACAACCAAATATTTCAAGACTAAAAGTGGTGAAAGTAGTAGCAAAAAAATATATCCTAATCTAATTTTGGTGTGGGTCATGTTGTTCTTCCCATTACTGTCTCTGGAAAATATACACACAATATCAAATAGAATCATGTGCATTTGTCACATGCACAGAACACTAAAGGTGTAATGTTAGGTACAGTAGTTTTCCAACTGAGCTTTGGCAATAGCGCTATTAACTTCAGGGCAGCAATGTTGAGAGCCGTAGCAAAACATTTTCAGTTCTTTGTGATATCTTTCAAAAAAGCTGCGTTAGACAGGATTACCCAAGCATACTTAGCAGCTCATGTTGTAGACAGAAGCATGCTACATATCAGACCAATCTGAACTCATCTCTCGGCATGTCCAGCCAATCCATTATCTCAGCCAGTCATGGCTAGCGGGAAGGTTCTGTATTTTTCCGTGGCTATACCAGCTAGGCTCCTTATTTAACGATTGTATGAATATTTACAGATGGCAAGTTGTTATTAAGGCACATGAATGTTCATACGTTCCAGAAGGCATTTCTACAAAAAACATTATTTTGGTCAAATAAAATAAAAACTTTCAAATTCCTATCCTGTGAAGTAGTGACGTGCGACATATGCTTAGTGTCTTGAAATGGGTCACATATATTTCGGAATGTATTTATGAATGTATATGACAATATATTTTAAATGCATCAGAATATGTTTTTATTGAATTTCAAAATACATTCTGAAATACATTATTGATGTCATGTTCTGACCCTAGTTCTTGTGTTATTTGTTTGTTTTAGTTGGTCAGGACGTGAGTTGGGTGGGCATTCTATGTTTTGTGTTTCTAGGTTGGTTTTCTGTGTTCGGCCTTGTATGGTTCTCAATCAGAGGCAGGTGTCGTTAGTTGTCTCTGATTGAGAATCATACTTAGGTAGCTTGGGTTTCACTGTTGTTTTGTGGGTGATTGTTTCCGCGTCTGTGTTTATTCGCCACGCGGTACTGTTTCGGTTTGTTCACGTTTATTGTTTTTGTATTCATAGTGTTCAGTTTACGTTTTTTAAATAGCCCTTACACATCCTAGAGGTGTGTTTTGGGTCATTGTCCTGTTGAAAAACAAACGATAGTCCCACTAAGCGCAAACCAGATGGGATGGCGTATCACTGCTGTATGCTGTGGTAGCCATGCTGGTTAAGTGTGCCTTGAATTCTAAATATATCACCACAGTGTCACCAGCAAAGCACCCCCACACCATCACACCTCCTCCTCCATGCTTCATGGTGGGAACCACACATGCGGATATCATCCGTTCACCTACTCCGCATCTCACAAAGACACGCCGGATGGAAACAAAAATCTAAAATTGGACTCATCAGACCAACGACAAATTTCCACCGGTCTCATGTCCATTGCTCATGTTTCTTGGCCCAAGCAAGTCTCTTCTTCATATTGGTGTCCTTTAGTAGTGGTTTCTTTGCAGCAATTCGACCATGAAGACCTGATTCACACAGTCTCCTCTGAACAGTTGATGTTGAGATGTGTCTGTTACATGAACTCAATGAAGCATTTATTTGGGCTTCAATTTCTGAGGCTGGTAACTCTAATGAACTTATCCTCTGCAGCAAAGGTAACTCTGGGTCTTCCTTTCCTGTGGTGGTCCTCATGAGAGCCAGTTTCATCAAAGCAGTTGATGGTTTTTGAGACAGCACTTGAAGAAACTTTAAAAGTTCTTGAATTGTTCCAGATTGACTGACCTTCATGTCTTATAGTAATGATGGACTGCTCGGGAGAGGCGAAGTTCGGGTCATGTGTCCTCCAAAACATGACCCGCCAAGCTGCTTCTTAATACCTGCTCGCTTAAGGAGTCACTAGAGCACAATGAGCCAAGTAATGCCACCCACCCCTAACCCAGATGACACTAGGCCAATTGTTCGCCGCCATATGGAACTCCCGGTCTCCTGGGATCAAACCCCAGGCTGTGGTGTTGCCGCAAAACTATGATGCAGTGCTTTAGACCGCTGCGCCACTCGGGAGGCCTTGGCCTTAAAATGTATTTTGAAAGAAAATACAACTAGCTAGCTACTGTTTGTGTAAAACAGCTACATTTCAGTTGTGTTGCCTAGTCCTTCGCTAACATTAGCTAGCTAGCTATGTTGCTAAAGGCAGACTGTCCCACAAAAGGTGCCTCATTTGCACTGAGATGTCACTTGATATCCAACGATTATCAAGACAAATTCAATTCTACATTTTAACTACATTCATATCTTACTACTTATTTACCTTGGTTCTCCTTGGTCAATATTGACTGTCACTGCACTTTTGTCCTCGATGTCGCTCAATAATATGTGAACCACGTCTTTTTTTTGCTGAGTAACATTACTACAAATTCCTACACGTGGGTATTTAATGACAATTTCAACAGCTGGATACAAATTTTAACTTTTAAAGTGCGCACACAAATCCAATACTGTTTTTACCCGAAACAAGGATTTTGATGGCTTGTGTGCTAAGTGATATTATCAGCAAAAAAAATGTTGTCAAATACCTCCAGAAGAAAGTCATGCTCAAGAAATCTGTGAGGTGTCCTATCTGTGGCCACAAGCAGAAAATTATGCCTGCAAAATGGATACATATAGTAAGTTAACGTTACAACCAGTATTTATTGGCCTCGATAACTTTGAGAAAGCTTGAAATGAGGAGTACTGTAAGAAATGTTTAAATATGTAATTGCACAGTGAATCTAACTTTCATCTTGAGCTGGTATGTAGCCTAGTTAGCTAGTCTCATAGGTTTTATGCGTGTACACTACTGGCGCCGAGCTGACAATTGACTCATATGGCATTTCACCAGCCGGAAAACATTTTAGAAAATGGAGAAGAATCTAAGCTTTCCAGTGGCCAGTGTACTTCATAATTGTGTCTGTGCTGCTTGAGAATTTTGATTTCCGGTCTTTCTACAAGGGCTCATGCTCCTCTGACACTCAGGACTGCAAGCCCGTGTAGAGCGAGTGAAGACCTTAGGACACGCATACCCTTCTGGTCTACCTTTGGCCTGCAGCCTACCACTCAAGATGTTTCATCTCTGTCTGGAAAGCTGTTGTTCTCTTTTTTCCAACAATGTGGATGTATTCCTACTGCTACTGAAAAAGTTCATTGATAAGCATAGTAGAATGGAAGGTAACAGAATTACTTAGCTTACGTTCCATTTCAATTATCACTTAGTCTTATCATGCACCTGTGTCTGAGTTAAATGTGCATATTTCCTTGCAGGATTTGTAGAAACAAGGAGGCAACATCAGACTCCTACTGCTCCATCCAGAAGGATTCGATGTTTAGCCATTCTCTCGTTCCACTTACGAACTGCGTAACATTTCTTTATTGGTAGGTTAATGAATTTGACAAACTAAGAGAGTTTTGGATAATTACATTTTTGGAAAGTGGTTCACAGTCACAGCATTATCCAAAAGGGCTTTCTAAAATCCCTAAAACTTTTTTTTTTTTGTTTTGTTTTTACACTGGGATGGCATACTGCTCCATTTATGATTAAAAAATAGCTGGGCTAGTGGTAGACCTGCCATGGTCAGAAAATACATCATTTTGACCACGTTTTGACCACTGTTTGTAAATAGCTGTTACCCATAGAAAGTCTATGCTCTTTCAACACCCTATAAAATTAAGCATAACAACCATACACAAGGTACTGGTGAGTGTGGGGCTCTCTGTTAAGTAATTACATTTTAGTGTTCCATGGCATTGGCTTGTACAGAAGTGGAACAAAGTATAGCGAGTAGGTCTCTACATGCTGAAGAGAATGTGGTTTAAGGTCAAGTTAAGGTTGTGTTTCCAACCTAAGGTTGTGTTTCCAAGTGAAGTCTTGGACCAATCGTGGGTTTCATTTACGAATAACAGTTTTGGTTTCTACTGTCATGTGCTATTGATCTGATTTGATCATTTTTTTTGTGGCAATACTTGAGGGCTACACTTGAGGCAAGTTGATATGATAGAGGATGCCATTGCACGGAGCTCAAAGAACCTGACAAGAATGACGAAACGCCTGAGAAAGGTGAGAGGTGCAATATCATTGTTACCGTTGTCGATCAACACAGAATTATAAGCAATGTTAACTCTGGAAAAAACACCAGTTTAGTTTACCTATATTCACTCTGAGAAAATGTTTGCTCACTTAAAAACTGTATGTAAAAAGGGTGTCTTTAATCATCAGGCTTTTGGTATATTTCATGTGTTATTTACTGGACAGCTTAAAGGGGCAGTTCAAGATTTTACACAATTAGCTTGCTTTCCAACCATCCCAACCAGTGTTTCCCACAGGAATTTAGGTTACTTGTCATGGTTGCAGGCCGGGAAGGGCAGCATGGCGCGACTGGGGAGGCTTGCACCACTGCTGCTGCTCTATTTTGTTATTCTTGTGAGCCTACACTATTCAGTCAAGTAAACTAAAAGCTGTTATGTTTTGAGTGTTTTGAGTACAATTGTGTTTTGAGTACTATTTTTAGAGCTGCAACTAACACCTATTTTGATAATCAATCTGTCAATTGTTACTTTGATTACTGAATTTGTTTGAATTTTAAAAAGCCTGTTTCCAGACTGAATATAGGCTGAAGTGCAAATGGCAATAACAGACACACTCAAACTCAGTCATTTTGTTAAGACTTCCATTAAAGTGGATTGCCAAATGAGACAGGAACAGTGTAAGCTCAATACTTTTTTGGACGATTAAGTGAAATTTGATTTTGGTGTCCCTTCTATAGAAGTTGAGGTTCATGCTCCCTGGGACACTCAAGTCTTATATCACTAACATTTGTCTTACCTCTCATTATTGAAGGTCTGCAACAAAGCCCTTGTCACGCTTTGGTCATTGTATTTTGTGTTTTTGTTATATGTTTGGGTAGGCCAGGGTGTGACATGGGTTTATATGTTGTGTTTCGTATTGGGGTTTGTTTGGGATCGCGGCTGATTTAGGGGTGTGGTATAGGTTTGGCTGCCTGAGGCAATTCTCAATTAGAGTCAGGTGCTTATTGTTGTCTCTGATTGGGAACCGTATTTAGGCAGCCTGACTTTCGCTTTGTATTTTGTGGGTGTTTGTTCCTGTCTCTGTGTTGTAGTCACCAAATAGGCTGTAATTAGTTTCACGGTCCGTTCTGTTGTTTTTTGTATTTAGTTTCAGTTATTTCATGTACCGTCATATCTTTCATTAAAGTCATGAGTAACCTACACGCTGCATTTCGGTCCGACTCTCTTCATTCAACAGACGAACGCCGTTACACTGAGGAGGTTCAAGAGGAGGAAGGGTTTCCAAATTGGGTCAAGTTATCTAGTAACATTCATTATCTGGGATTGGGAACTGAGAGATAATTTGTTGATATATTTATCTTATGGTAATCAGTTGCCATTTTAAAGTACTCCTCAGTAGATATACTGATATGGAGAAAAAAATGGAGGGCTTGCCCATTTTTTATATACTGAATTATTTGACAAATACATATTTCAGTGCTCTTGGACACACCATCAGTGATGTTTCCTAGGATTATGTTTTGGGTCTTTCAACAACATTATACGGCTTCACCATCAGATCTTAGCTTGTGTCATAAGTGAGATTATCCTAGTTTCCATGGATTTACCTCGCTATTTCAAGGCGTGACTAACCACTGTCATAAAACAACGATATGCACTTGTTCCTATTTACAATCCTGGAAGGATGGCGTTAACATGGAGAAGACAGGGTTTTAGTTGTTTGGGATGATGGAGGTAAAACACAACAGACCGCACCCAGTTCTTAAAATGGCGGAATACCGCTCACAGGCAAACTTAATCCCTATCATCAGACGACATGTGCGAAGAGGATCCAACATTCTGAGTGACTGCTGGAGAGCGTATGTCAGGTCTCTGAATAGGCTGGGTTACAATCACCAGACAGTCAACCACACAAACAACTTTGTGGATCCTCACACAGGATGTCACACACAACACACTGAAAGGGTGTCGCAGACAATAAAGGGGCAGGTCTGGAGGCTAAGGGTTTATAATTTAAAGAATCATCTCCATTTAATTGAGTGGATGTATTAGTTGGGTAAAGAAAATAAGAAAGGAGTACTCTCTCAACACTTCAAAGACATTGGATTAGTATATTGGCATGCACCTAGAGGAAATATTTTGTCAAAACCATTCCAAGCTGTAAGATCAGACATTGTTTGTCACATAAGTAGGGTCAATGTTATCTTTCAAATTAGTGTGTTTCAGTCTTTTGACAGGGTTATAAGCATGTTTTGTTGCTATCAGTGTTTTTTGTGTCACTGCACGTAAAAATGTTTTTGATATCACATGAAACATGAGACTATGGATTCCATTGCTTCCTAACATATCACTGTCTGATCAACAGGCTATGCACCAACCCTCAAGAAAGTGTATTACAAAACTGCACCCACTACAATCAGAAACACGTTATAACATAGTAACTACATATTAATTACATGATTAAATCAAAATGTTTTTCACTTTACATTAAGTTGCTTATTCCTGTGTAGAAACATTGTAGTTATGATACTAATTCTTTAAAATGACATTGTAATGACACATTTTGATAAACCTGCAAAACATTTAATCACATTGAAAGTACATAGTCATTACTCTTAAAGGTGCTGTAACAAAATGTTTCCTAGATTCAGATGGATTTCCATTGATCACAACTACTAGTACAGGGTGTCTGCCAACGTTATAACATAGTAACTACATAGTAATTGTATGAGTAATTCACAGTACGTTTCAATTTACATTAAATTGTTTGTTCCTGTTAAGAAACATTGTAATTACAATACTTTTCGTTATAACTAATAATTACTGAAATGTTGATATATACCGCAATATATTTAATAACAGTGAAAGTACATAGTAATTACACTTAAAGTTGCTGTAACAACATGCTTCCTAGATTGAGATAGATTCCATTGATCACAACCTCAAGTACTGTATTTTTTTATTTTACAACTAGGCAATTCAGATAAGAACAAATTCTTATTTTCAATGACTGCCTAGGAACAGTAGGTTAACTGCCTTGTTCAGGTGCAGAATGACAGATTTTTACCTTGTCAGCTCGGGGATTTGATCTTGCAACCTTTCGGTTACTAGTCCAACGCTCTAAGCACTAGGCTACCTGCCATATTGAGTGTCTGCCATCGTTGTAACATAGTAACTGCATAGTACTGTAATTACATGAGTAAGTCATTTACATTAAGTTGGTTCTTCCTGTGTAGAAACATTGTAGTTATGATACTTTTCTTTATAACAACATTGTATTAACTGACATTTTGATATATCCTGTGAAATATGTAATTGCATGGAAAGTACATTGTAATTACACAGGTGCTGAAACAATGTTCATTCTACATTGATGTGTATTTTCCCAGGGATTGTAATAACAAGGTTTACCCTACTGTGTTTCACTTTACTTGAAGCTGCTTGCTCATGAGTACCTACATTAACATTATACAGCACATTATTTTATTTTGAACAACATTTCACTTACATTACACCTTTTAAGACAGAGAAATAAACCCAAAATCCCTTTTCAAAGGCAGGTACATAGTATTTACAAAGGTTATACCATTATGTGTTTCACTTTACATTAAGTTGCTTGCTTCTGGGTAAGTACATTATAAGTGCATGCATATCCATTGCTAATACATTGCTCTTACATTTAATTCAGTACATCCTTTAAGCCAAATAATATGGAAATAAGATAACTGAAGCAGTAGTTAATGATAGGGTGTGCATTGTTACAACAGCTGACGGAGTCCTAGCCTAGCTTATTTTGGTGGTAGTGACTTATGTAGTTACATGTAACAAGGTTAAATAATAGGATGCATTGTTAACATGGTGCTATACAGGAGACTGCAAAAGTGTAAAAATAATAAACATGTTAGTTACATTTGGAATAAGACATCTAAATATATCATGAGTAATTACACATGTGGAATAACCTCCGACAAGCTGATATGCAATTGGATGTCCTTGTTCCACTAATAACCTATAGCGCTTAACCCTTATTACACTGTAATTACATAGTATTTAGATAGTAATTACATGTAACTACTATGTTATAAATACATGTATTACTATTTAGTTACATATTAATGAATGTACACTTAAGGAAAAGCGTTACCAAGTGGGTATATCAGAAGAACTCTTAAATGAAAACCAATCAAACAATGTTTCCATCCAACCATTTTATGTGAGTAAAGTACCTGTTGGATAAAAAAAACTAATGTCAGGCCATGAAACAGAATAATTGTCGATAAACTTTCCAAATGTCGACAAAAAAATATATACTTGAAGGGTGGATCTTTTTTTAGTCTGTGAAACAGATCATATTGCAAATGTCAGTGGAAACGCTAGGTTGTGCATTTGTTGATAGAATAACCATCAAGCTTTCAGTCACGCTATGCTATGTTGTGTGGTCCTCCCACTACTAATTGGAAAAGCA
Source organism: Oncorhynchus gorbuscha (assembly GCF_021184085.1). NCBI lineage: Eukaryota > Metazoa > Chordata > Actinopteri > Salmoniformes > Salmonidae > Oncorhynchus > Oncorhynchus gorbuscha. Next base: position 305,224 of record NW_025745819.1, read on the forward strand.
TACAGTTTATTAGGCTACAGACTCAATAATTTATGATGAACTTCACAGAGTGGTGAAAGTGCATGAGAGGAGCAAGATGCTCCTTTCCAATAAATATCGAAGGTCTTCAGTTTATGCTGCAGCTACAATGATCGGTGCTTGGCTGCCAAATGACAAATAAAAAATGATCTCGCTCTTATCCATCATCTCATCATGTAGCATACCTTGAAGGAGGTGAGAAGCCATAAGTTAACCAAACATCACAAGCCCTCTCTAAAGCCGTAAAGTTAAGAATGGACCACTCACTTGCTTCGTGGATGCCTGGGGTATCACTGAACTCCAGTACATAGAGGTGGCGTCCCTCCACACTGCGCCCAATGCTGTAGATCCGTGTGATGTATGGGCACTCGCTCTGCACTACGAACAGGGCCCGCACTAACTCCTCATAGCGGTGGTGCTGGATGTCAGATGCCCAGGCTACAGTCCCATTTAGGCCAATGAGAAGGGCCCCGAGCCAGACAATATTCCACCCCAGCCACATGGTCACTCACTGTAGCAGGGAATTGGAGATGAGTTGAGCTTCCCTTGACTGCCAACCCCTCTCTTCGTCTGACTGCCTTAGAGCCTGTCTCTCACTTATTCTCTCTCTCTCTCTCTCTCTCTCTCTCTCTCTCTCTCTCTCTCTCTCTCTCTCTCTCTCTCTCTCTCTCTCTCTCTCTCTCTCTCTCTCTCTCTCTCTCTCTCTCTCTCTCTGTCTCTCTCTCTCTGTTTTCTGCCTCCTCCCACGAGCGCCCTACACCCCCACACTGAAGAGCAAATAAGGACAGCCCCCTCTCTCTTTGTCTTGTTCCCTTGCTCTCTCAACTGCCTCTTTCCTTTGGTCCCTTGTCAAGTATGTGCTTAATGCTTCACTGGCATTAAGTGTACATATGAGGCTGTCTGGTTTTACTATGTCAATACCCCCCTCTTCTCTTCATTAATCCTCTCTTGCCAAATGTAGGGGTTTAGATTGACAATAACTCCTGGCAGGGGTTTGTTCTCTCTGCCACTGACTACAGTAAAACTACAAACATATGGAGTAGGAAAGGGAGACAGAGTGTGTGTGTGTGTGTGTGTGTGTGTGTGTGTGTGTGTGTGTGTGTGTGTGTGTGTGTGTGTGTGTGTGTGTGTGTGTGTGTGTGTGTGTGTGTGTGTGTGTGTGTGTGTGTGTGTGTGTGTGTGTGTGTGTGTGTGTGTGTGTGTGTGTGTGTGTGTGTGTGTGCGTGTGTGTGTGTGTGTGAGAGGGAAAATGACAGAAGAGAAGACAGGCTATGTGCTCACTGCCCACAAAATGAGGTGGAAACTGAGCTGCACTTCCTAACCTCCTGCCCAATGTATGACCATATTAGAGATACATATTTCCCCCAGATCACACAGATCCACAAAGAATTCGAAAACAAATCCAATTTTGAAAAACTCCCATATCTACTGGGTGAAATTCCACAGTGTGCCATCACAGCAGCAAGATTTGTGACTTGTTGCCACGAGAAAAGGGCAACCAGTGAAGAACAAACACCATTGTGTCCTTTAACTATATAATATGACATTTGTAATGTCTTTACTGTTTTGAAACTTCTGTATGTGTAATGTTTACTGTTCATTTTTGTTGTTTTTCACCTTATATATTCACTTTGTATGTTGTCTACCTCACTTGCTTTGTTAACACATGTTTCCCATGCCAATAAAGCCCTTGAATTGAATTGAATTGAATTGAATGATACCTAACTCACATATGTTACTTGAAACATTTATTGGGAATTGTTTATATGATCCCCTTTCAAGCAGTCACATTTTTACCACATTCTTGTCAGCATTCACTTTTTATAACGCCATTGCTTTCTGCAACTGAGCAAGAGTAATTCAACTTTGACCCTCTTGTTGCAATCGTTGTCTTGGTAACCTGACATGAGAGCAAGCCCTAAAACAAACAGAAATGGACTGCTTTCATTTCTTAACATTCACAACAGTAAGTTAGCAGCTCGTCCTACTTGTAAATTCTTTGTAAATAATTACCTTATAATGTTCCTGTTATGTTGAATAAGAAGTTGGCGACAGTTAAATTCAAACTTTGTCACATATTTTCTGATAATGATATGAGCTGGTTAGCCAGCTAGATAGCTAACAAGCTAACATAGATAGCTAACAAGCTAACAATAAACCGAAACATTGTCTAGAGTCTAGAGGAAGTTGCTTTTAGTTGCCTGGCTTGCTAGACTGACATAATGAAAGCTATCTGCATTTTTGTTCAAATTTGGTTATTGACATAGCCTTGTTTTATGTTCTCTACCTATATAGTACTCTAAATACCCAAATTCATGTTGTTAAGTTCACAATAATACAAGATAAAAATTGCTGACACCATTTAGAACTTTAAAGCCATTTATCTCAGAATCATCTTTTTGCTGGTAAAACCTCAATATCCTATATTTAGCTTTGCTGCAAGAAAATAGAGCAAGTAACGTTGCTATTTGTACTAGGCTGCTGCGATGTCAGACTGATGTTTTTGTGTTTATACTTTTTCATAATGAGGAGGACAAGTTTGGTCGTTATTTAATGTGTGCCAAAGACAGTAAGATGTAAGGTGACGTTTAAACTGAGGGGTTGGCAGGACTTTTAAAGACATTACCGCGATCATGACTAGGTTGGTCGCAGGAAGTAAAAGTACAGGCTTTGGAAATAAAATACATTTCCCCCATTTTCTTAAATGGAGTCCACAGATTTTCAAGTATAAGGTCATTAGCCCTTTTAAAAAATAAATATGATTGATAATTTTGCTCACAATGTCATTACCCTTCATGTAAATGTAAAGTCCCCTAAACGTGGTTCTGGTACTGGTTCCGACCGTCATTTTTGACAATAAATCAATCTGTGGACACGTAGATTGAAATAGCATTGAGCGATAAACCTGGTTCCCACATAGGCTGTGAAATCTGAAACCACGTGAAGCTGGGATGTCCCTCCTACCATTTAATTTGTTTTCCAACTGTCCATCAACTCCTGGCTGAACCTTAGTGGTTTAATCACTGTAGCACAGGGGTGTCAAAGTCAAATGGACGGAGGGCCAAATAAAAAATTTAGCTACAAGCCGAGGGCCGGACTGTTCGAATGTTCATTGAATACCTAGGATAGGTTAAGTAATCCCTCTCACCCCACCCCCCCTAAGTTTTAGATGCACTATTGTTAAGTGACTGTCCCACTGGATGTCATAAGGTGAATGCACCAATTTGTAAGTCGCTCTGGATAAGAGCGTCTGCTAAATGACTTAAATGTAATGTAAATGTAAATGTGAATTTTTTTAAATGACGCATATAGTCTAGTGAACCTAATTGAACCTACTGAAAACCTAACAAATATATTCCAATATGATCAGATAAATAAAGCAATATTTTCTTATGGCTCTGTCAGTAATCTTTAATTTTCAACAGACACAAAAGACAAATTTCCTTTATATAAAAATCCCCATAACATGAACATTAAATGAAAGAAACCGGTATTCAAGGCACCATCAGTAGCCTATATTTTCTATTTTAGCAAAAGTGGGCTAAATTTACTTCAAAGAAAAAAACAATAATAGCAATTTTCTATCATCCACTCAACTGAAATATTTTAAAAATATAATTGGATTGAAATACAATAAAATAAAGTGCAAAAATCTATTAATCAAAAACAACACTTTGTTTAAGGAGAAGTAACATGCAGTGAAAACAAATATTAAACTTTAACTTTTAAACTTGAACTGAGTAAAAACTCTAAATATGTGATTGCACAGTAATGTTCACTTGTTTGAGGTTGAGGGTGATACTTGGTGGTGTCCCATCTTTTCCACAAGTTCATCAATGTTCGGGGTAAGGCTCTGAGCTGAGGAAATCCTCAGAATTGAGTGGAGGTGTTCAGCAGTAAGTCGACTTCTGTGTGATGTTTTGTTCAAGTTCATCAAAGAAAACAGTTGTTCACACAGGTATGTGCTGCCAAACATAGACAACGTTTGAGCAGCCTGGATGCGCAGCTGGGGCATTGTGTCGGGGAGGAAACGGGCGAACTCCGCAGCACCCACTGCCGCATATTTTGCCCTCAGTGCATCATTGCATTGGAGGTCAATCAACTCCATTTGGAGGTTTGGTGGTGAGCTTTCCACGTCAACAGCAAATGGGTTACCGAGCAGTTCCAACCTGCTTTTTTGTGCTTCAAAGTCAGCAAATCGGCGTCGAAAGTCAGCGGCAAGCATACCTATTTTATCAGCCAACTGTGTGCTCGGGAACGCACTGGTAGAGAGCTTCTCTTTCATGGTCTGGCAGCTGGGAAAGTGGCTCAAATTTTCTTTCCGCATCTGCGTCTCCCACAGAGTCAGTTTGGTTTTAAATGCCTTCACTGTACTGTACATATCAGAGATGACACGATCCCGACCCTGCAGCTGCAAGTTCATTGCATTCAGATGACTCGTAATGTCACACAGAAAAGCCATTTCACACAGAAACATTTCGTCTCGGAGTTGTGTTGTGTCTTTCCCTTTGCTGTCCAAGAACAGACAAATCTCCTCACGAAGCTCGAAACATCTTTGAAGCACCTTTCCCTGGCTTAGCCATCGCACCTCTGTGTGATAAGGCAAATCACCATGCTCCGTTTCTAACTCCGTCAGAAATGCCTTGAACTGGCGGTGATTCAAACCTTTGGCTCTGATAAAGTTAACTGTGCGCGTGATGATGCTCATTACATGCTCCATTTTCAAGGCTTTACCGCACAACGCTTCCTGGTGTATGATACAATGATAAGCTGTCAGCTCACCTGTCGCGTTTTCCTCTTGCATCTTTTCCCGTATCTTCTCCACCAGTCCGCTCCTGTGTCCACACATCGCAGGTGCTCCGTCGGTTGTCAAACCCACGAGTTTTTTCCCAAGGCAGCTCCATCTCATTTACACATCTTGACACCTCTTCATACAAATCATGCCCCGTAGTTGTGCCATGCATAGGACGTAAAGCCAAAAACTCCTCTGTCACGCTTAGGCTGGAGTCCACTCCGCGGATGAAAATTGACAACTGGGCAATGTCAGAAATGTCGGTGCTCTCATCCACAGCCAAGGAATATGCAATGAAATCTTTTCCCTTTTTCACAAGCTGCTCTTTTAGATTGATGGACAACTGGTCTACTCTCTCGGCAATGGTGTTTCTGCTCAGACTCACATTTAAAAGAGTTGCCTTTTTTCTGGGCAAACTTCTTCACAAACTTTAATCATGCAGTTTTTGATGAAATCCCCCTCCGTAAATGGCCGGGCTGATTTAGCGATCTCTTCTGCCAAAATAAAACTGGCCTTGACAGCAGCCTGGCCTTGTGATTTGGCTTTTTTGAACAGAGCCTGTCGAGATTTGAGGCCTCGTTTTAATTCCTCTGCCTTTTGTAGCCTTTGTTCCATGTCCATATTCTTGTTTTTGTCCGCGTGTTTCGTTTCATAATGTCGTCTCAGATTATACTCTTTCAGTACCGCCACACTTTCTCCACACAGAAGACACACAGGTTTTCCAGCTACCTCCGTGAACAAATACTCCGACTCCCACCTTGTTTGAAACCCCGGTTCTCAGTGTCCACCTTCCGTTTTGCCATTTTTGATGGGTATCTGAAAGTTAATTTTACTGTGATGCTGACAACTGCTGTGCCAATAAATATTGAAATGAAGCAGCCTACTGCTCGGTGCGTCACCGTTGCATTGTGGGAAATGTAGTATTGGTGCGTGTAAAAGATCTGCGGGCTGCCGGCTTGCTGCGGTCTGCGGGCCGGTTCTAATAATAAATCAAGATCATCCCAGGGGCCGTAAAAAACCTTCTCGCGGGCCGGATGTGGCCCGCGGGCCTTGACTCTGACATATGTGCTGTAGCACATTCAGAGATCAATTTATAGACATTCATCTCAAATAATTAATAGATTTGAAACAAAAAACACTTTCTGCTTTTCATAGGCGGACAATACTCAAATGAGATGAAAGGCGAGTTCCTAACGAGTCCAGGAAGCCAATCTAGAGCTCTTTTAGATGTTCACAGTGATGGGGGCAGAAGTTTTGATCAAGAGAGACCTTTTGAAAATATGCAGTTTCTCTAACAGTAAGCATACAAATATGTATTTTGCAGATATAAGGAAGGTGAAATCTTATAATTACTCATATTATAATTTGATTAAACTATATTTAGAAAGCATATAAGTAATTTCAAGCCTTATTCATACAGTTTTGTTGAATAGGAAATAAATCCTATAAAATATTTAATATTTTCATATTTTTATAATATTTGTACTGTTTAATTGAGCTTATGTCCTCAAAAGAGACTACACCTCAGCAATTTATAGCTATTTTACCAGAACGGGGAGATTTAAACTTTTTGGGAGTATACCTGTCATGTTTGTCATTTATTATCATGTCTTGTCCCTGTGCTCCCCATTCTATTCGTTTCCCTCTGCTGGTCTTATTAGGTTCTTTCCCTCTTTCTATCCCTCTCTCTCCCCCTCCCTCTCTCACTCTCTCGCTCTCTCTTCTCTCTATCGTTCCGTTCCTGCTCCCAGCTGTTCCTATTCCCCTAATCATCATTTAGTCTTCCCACACCTGTTCCCGATCCTTTCCCCTGATTGGAGTCCCTATTTATTCCTTTGTGTTCCGTTCCTGTCCTGTCGGTTCCTTGTTTAGAATTCACCGTGCTGTGATTGTGTATCGCCCTGTCCTGTCGTGTTTTTGCTGTGATTGTGTATCGCCCTGTCCTGTCGTGTTTTTTGCCTTCATCAGATGCTGCGTGTGAGCAGGTGTCTCTGTCAACTACGGCCAGCGCCTACCCGAAGCGACCTGCAGTCTGTGGCCGCTTCTCCTGTTAATTCCCTCTACAGACTAGAGGATTTCTGTTATTCCCTGTTTGGACTTGAATAAACTCTGTTTCTGTTAAGTCGCTTTTGGGTCCTCTTTCACCTGCATGACAGAAGGAACCGACCAAGGAATGGACCCAGCGACTTCAGACGCTCGTTACACTGCCGTCGAGATCCAAGGAGCCATGCTCGGCAGACACGAGCAGGAATTGTCTGCTGCTCGCCATGCCGTGGAGAACCTGGCCGCTCAGGTTTCCGACCTCTCTGGACAGTTCCAGAGTCTACGTCTCGTGCCACCTGTTACTTCCTGGCCTGCCGAGCCTCCAGAACCTAGGGTTAATAACCCACCTTGCTACTCCGGGCAGCCCACTGAGTGCCGCTCCTTTCTCACGCAGTGTGAGATTGTGTTCTCTCTCCAACCCAACACATACTCTAGAGAGAGAGCTCGGGTTGCTTACGTCATTTCACTCCTTACTGGCCGGGCTCGAGAATGGGGCACAGCTATCTGGGAGGCAAGGGCTGATTGCTCTAACAAGTTCCAGAACTTTAAAGAGGAGATGATTCGGGTTTTTTTGACCGTTCAGTTTTTGGTGGGGAGGCTTCTAGGGCCCTGGCTTCCTTATGCCAAGGTGAACGGTCCATAACGGATTATTCTATTGAGTTTCGCACTCTTGCTGCCTCTAGTGAGTGGAACGAGCCGGCGCTGCTCGCTCGTTTTCTGGAGGGACTCCACGCAGTGGTTAAGGATGAGATTCTCTCCCGGGAGGTTCCTTCAGATGTGGACTCTTTGATTGCTCTCGCCATCCGCATAGAACGACGGGTAGATCTTCGTCACCGGGCTCGTGGAAGAGAGCTCGCATCAACGGTGTTTCCCTGCTCCGCATCGCAACCATCTCCCTCCTCTGGCTTTGAGACTGAGCCCATGCAGCTGGGAGGATTCGCATCTCGACTAAGGAGAGGGAACGGAGGATCACCAACCGCCTGTGCCTCTATTGCGGAGTTGCTGGACATTTTGTTAATTCATGTCCAGTAAAGCCAGAGCTCATCTGTAAGCGGAGGGCTACAGGTGAGCGCAACTACTCAAGTCTCTCCATCAAAATCCTGTACTACTTTGTCGGTCCACCTACGCTGGACCGGCTGGCTTTTACTGGACATGAATTAACGAAATGTCCAGCAACTCCACAATAGAGGCACAGGCGGTTGGTGATCCTCCGTTCCCTCTCCTTATTCGAGATGCGAATCCCTCCCAGCTGCATGGGCTCAGTCTCAAAGCCAGAGGGGGGAGATGGCTGCGATGCGGAGCAGGGAAACACCGTTGATGCGAGCTCTCTTCCACGAGCCCGGTGACGAAGATCTACCCGTCGTTCTATGCGGATGGCGAGAGCAATCAAAGAGTCCACATCTGAAGGAACCTCCCGGGAGAGAATCTCATCCTTAACCACAGCGTGGAGTCCCTCCAGAAAACGAGCGAGCAGCGCCGGCTCGTTCCACTCACTAGAGGCAGCAAGAGTGCGAAACTCAATGGAATAATCCGTTATGGACCGTTCACCTTGGCATAAGGAAGCCAGGGCCCTAGAAGCCTCCCCACCAAAAACTGAACGGTCAAAAACCCGAATCATCTCCTCTTTAAAGTTCTGGAAATCGTTAGAGCAAACAGCCCTTGCCTCCCAGATAGCTGTGCCCCATTCTCGAGCCCGGCCAGTGAGGAGTGAGATGACGTAAGCAACCCGAGCTCTCTCTCTAGAGTATGTGTTGGGTTGGAGAGAGAACACAATCTCACACTGCGTGAGAAAGGAGCGGCACTCAGTGGGCTGCCCGGAGTAGCAAGGTGGGTTATTAACCCTAGGTTCTGGAGGCTCGGCAGGCCAGGAAGTAACAGGTGGCACGAGACGTAGACTCTGGAACTGTCCAGAGAGGTCGGAAACCTGAGCAGCCAGGTTTTCCACGGCCTGGCGAGCAGCGGACAATTCCTGCTCGTGTCTGCCGAGCATGGCTCCTTGGATCTCGACGGCAGTGTAACGAGCGTCAGAAGTCGCTGGGTCCATTCTTTGATCGGTTCCTTCTGTTATGCAGGTGAAGGAGGACCCAAACGCGACTTAACAGAAACAGAGTTTATTAATGCTCAAAACCGAATAACTGAAATCCTCTAGATAGTAGAGGGAAAACAACTGGAGAAGCGGCCACAGACTGCAGGTCGCTTCGGGTAGGCGCAGGCCGTAGTCAACTGAGACACCTGCTCACACGCAGCGTCTGAAGAAGGCACAAAACACGACAGGACAGGGTGATACACAATCACGGCAAAAACACGACAGGACAGGGCGAAACGCAATTACAGCATGGAATACAAAACAAGGAACCGATGGAACAGGAACGGATCACAAAGGAATAAATAGGGAGTCTAATCAGGGGAAAGGATCGGGAACAGGTGTGGGAAGACTAAATGATGATTAGGGGAATAGGAACAGCTGGGAGCAGGAACGGAACGACAGAGAGAAGAGAGAGCGAGAGAGTGAAAGGGGAGGGGGAGAGAGAGGGATAGAACCAAACAAGACCAGCAGAGGGAAACGAATAGCATGGGGAGCACAGGGACAAGACATGACAATAAATGACAAACATGACA